>NC_070588.1:2872583-2877583 GCF_027409825.1 Scomber japonicus | reverse complement strand
TCTTCCTTCCTTTCTTTCATCCTTCCTTCCTTCCTTCTTTCTGTCTTTCCTTCTTTCCCTTCTTATTTCCTTCCATCCTTCCATCCTTCCTTCTTTCCTTCTTTCCCTTCTTATTTCTTTCCTTCCTTCCTTCTGTCCTTCCTTCCATCCTTCCTTCCTTCCGTCTTTCCTTCTTTCTTCTTTTCTTCCTTCCATCTGTCTTTCCTACCTTTCTTCCCTACTTCCTTTTGCCTGTCTTTTCTTCCTTCCCTTCTTACTTCCTCCCTTCCTTCCTTCCTTCTGTCCTTCCTTCCATCTGTCTTTCCTATCTTTCTTCCCTCCTTCCTTTTGCCTGTCTTTTCTTCCTTCCCTTCTTACTTCCTCCCTTCCTTCCTTCCTTCCTTCCTTCTGTCCTTCCTTCCATCTGTCTTTCCTATCTTTCTTCCCTCCTTCCTTTTGCCTGTCTTTTCTTCCTTCCCTTCTTACTTCCTCCCTTCCTTCCTTCCTTCTGTCCTTCCTTCCATCTGTCTTTCCTATCTTTCTTCCCTCCTTCCTTTTGCCTGTCTTTTCTTCTTTCCCTTCTTATTTCCTTCCTTCCTTCCTTCCTTCCTTCCTTCCTTCTTTCCGTCCTTCCTTCCATCTGTCTTTCCTATCTTTCTTCCCTCCTTCCTTTTGCCTGTCTTTCCTTCTTTCCCTTCTTATTTCATTCCTTCCTTACTTCCATCTGTCTTTCCTATCTTTCTTCCATCCTTCCTTTTGCCTGTCTTTCCTTCCTTCCCTTCTTACTTCCTTCCTTCCTTCCATCCTTCCGTCTTTCCTTCTTTCCCTTCTTTTTTCTTTTCTTCCTTCCTTCCTTCCATCTGTGTTTCCTATCTTTCTTCCCTCCTTCCTTTTGCCTGTCTTTCCTTCCTTCCCTTCTTCCTTCCTTCCTTCCTTCCATCCTTCCTTCCATCCTTCCGTCTTTCCTTCTTTCCTCTTTCCTTCCTTCCTTCCATCTGTCCTTCCTATCTTTCTTCCCTCCTTCCTTTTGCCTCCCTTTCCTTCCTTCCCTTCTTATTTCCTTCCTTCCTTCCTTCCTTCCTTCCTTCCTTCCTTCCTTCCATCTTTTTAATGATCCGGCCCACTTGAGATCAGATTGGTCTGTATGTGGCCCTTAAATGAAAATGAGTTTGACACCCCTGTGATAGAGTACACAAACACACACACACACACACACACACACACACACACACACACACACACACACACACACACACACACACACGAAGATAAAGATGTCAACGTTATAGTTTACATCTTGTGAAAAGTATCAGCTCTGTTGTATAAAAGCAGACAGAAGCACGACAGCGCCTGTCATCATACACTGCTTCTCATCTGTCATCAGAATGTGTGTGTGTGTGTGTGTGTGTCTTGTGCATTCCCAAGGGCACCGGTGTGTGTGTGTGTGTATTTAAAGTGTGTGTCAGGATGTGAGTCAGCACACAGGAGTCGACTGATGATGGAGAGAAACTTTGAGGAACATTGTTGTGTTTTACAGCAGCAGCAGCAGCAGGGAGGAAACTCATTATACTCTTATTATTATTTTACTATAAAGTAGGGCTGTCAAACGATTAATCTTTTTAATCGAGATTAATCGCAGAATTTCCATAGTTAATCACGATTAACAGTGTTTTGTATTGCATGTTTAAAATCCTGTTATCTTACATTTGAAGGCAGTTTTAAGCCCATAATGTAAAGCATTTCTTACCAGAGTGTCTTAACTGGGAATCAATCACGGCTCTGCTGCGACTCCCACACTCCAAAATGGTCCTTTGGTGGAGCTGAGGCTGGCTTGGCTGCACCTGGGTGTTTAGCATGGAGGTGCTAACTCAAACTCCACGTACTCCGGTGGTAGTTAAACTCCGTTTGACACAGGTTGCATTTTACTTTTGACTTGTCAACTGAAGCGTCTGGAAGTGTTTTAAAGTTAAACAAGCCGTTCAAAAGTCCAGTAGCTCTCCCTCCTTTCCTTCCTTCCTCCCTCCTTTCCTTCCTCTCTCCCTCCTTTCCTTCATTCCTTCTTCTCTCCCTCCTTTCCTTCCTTCTTCCCTCCCTCCTTTCCTTCCTTTCTCCCTCCCTCCCTTCCTCCCTCCTTTCCTTCCTTCCTTTCCTTCTTCCTCCCTCCTTTCCTTCCTTCCTTCTTCCTCCCTTCCTTCCTTGACTCAAGGACAACAGGAGGGTTAAATGTATTATTATTTTACTTTCTATAATCACTTTATTGCCTATTTCACATTAACTTTATACAGTATGTTGTTCCTTCAGTGCATGCATCTGTATATTATTATATATAACCCTTCCTTCTTCCCTCCCTCCCTCCTTTCCTTCCTTCCTTCTTTCCTTCAGTATATATATAATACAGTATCTCATGCCTTCTGTGCCTCTGTATATTATTATATATAGTTGTTTATCTCGTGTGCAGTAATACTTGTACACAAGCTGTAAATAAATGTATTTTTCTTTTCTTTGATGAGCTTTTTTTTCCTTCCTTCCTTTAATATGCGTTTTTTTGCCACCTCTTGTGTGTCTGCAGTATCTGAAGTGGAGAGAATCATGTTTTATTTACAGTCTTACATTTCCTCGAGCAAACAAAGGTCATGAACTCTGGCAGGAAGCGTGTTTAGTAGCATGATGTGGAGGGTAGGGGTGAGGGTGGGGGTGTGGGGGGGGGGGGGGTAGAGGGGGGGGGGGGGTCACACGGGTCACGGATAATACAGCAAAAACTTCATATTTATGTTTCATTGTGGAGTAGTAGTAATTACACGTCAACATCTTAACTTTTAATATCCTGTCTTTAAAAACACTTCTCACTTGGGCCATAACTATTGCAGATGGATGTACAGTACTAGTCTAGTTCCTTCCTTCCTTCTTCCTCCCTCCTTCCTCCCTCCCTCCCTCCTTTCCTTCCTTCTTCCTCCCACCTTCCTTCCTCCTTTCCTTCTTCCCTCCCTCTTTTCCTTCCTTCTTCCTCTCTCCTTTCCTTCCTTATTCCCTCCCCTCCTTTCCTTCCTTCTTCCTTCCTCCTTCCTCTCTCCTTTCCTTCCTTATTCCCTCCCTCCTTTCCTTCCTTCTTCCTCCCACCTTCCTTCCTCCTTTCCTTCTTCCCTCCCTCTTTTCCTTCCTCCTTCCTCTCTCCTTTCCTTCCTTATTCCCTCCCTCCTTTCCTTCCTTATTCCCTCCCTCCCTCCCTCCCTCCTTTCCTTCCTTCTTCCTCCCACCTTCTTCCTCCTTTCCTTCTTCCCTCCCTCTTTTCCTTCCTCCTTCCTCTCTCCTTTCCTTCCTTATTCCCTCCCTCCTTTCCTTCCTTCTTCCTCCCTCCCTCCCTCCTTCCTCCCTCCCTCCCTCCTTTCCTTTCCAAAGGTCATGAACTCTGGCAGGAAGCGTGTTTAGTAGCATGATGTGGAGGGTGGGGGTGGGGGTGAGGTGGTGGGTGGAGGGGTGGAGGGGGGGGGTCACACGGGTCACGGATAATACAGCAAAAACTTCATATTTATGTTTCATTGTGGAGTAGTAATTACACGGCTCGGCTTTAAACCTTCTCACATCGTCTTATTTGCATGAAGTGGTGGTGTGGTTGCAGGAACTAACAGGAAATGACCATATAAGGCAAAGATAAAGACTAAGGGCTAAGGTTGTGTCCGAAATCACTCACTCATTCACTACTCCCTACTCACTATATAGTGAATTCAATATAGTGGACTATATAGTGGACTCAACGGCGGAACGTCTCGGACACGCTCGGACACTACTCCGCTCGTTGCAATGCATGATGGGATATCTTGCTCCGGTTAGTGACCATCGGATGCTCACTACATTCCGCGGTGGATTGTGGGATAGATTCAGTGCACTATATAGGGAACATTAATAATCACTAAACATTCGGACACCACTACAAAATGGCGTGGTCACTATATAGTGCACTATATAGTGGTTAGGGGGTGATTTCGGACACAGCCTAAGTCTACTGAATGAACTACTAGCAGAAGAAGAAGAAAAAGAAGAAGAAGAAGAAGAAGAAGAAGAAGAAGAATAGGGACATGCTTGTAAAAACATGAGTGTGCAGCTCTGCTAGTGTTCAACATCCTGCAGCAGGTTCCTCTGATTAAACATGGAGTCATTTTAGATATTATAGCCGTGCTTCTATTATAACTGTTCCTTCTTTCCTCCCTTCCTTCCTTCCATCTGTCCTTCTTTCCTCCCTCCCTCCTTCTCTCTTTCTTTCCTTCCTCTCTCTTTCCGTCCGTCCTTTCCTTCCTCCCTTCCTTCTTTCCACTGTCCTTCTTTCCTTCCTTCCTCTTTTCCTTTCTCCCTTCCTCCTTTCTTTCCTTCCTTCCATTCCTTCCTTCTTCCTCTTTTCCTTTCTCCCTCCCTCCCTCCTTCCTTCTTTCCTTCTTATTTCCTCCTTTCTCCCTTCCTTCCTCCCTCCCTCATTTCTTTCCTACCTCCCTTCCTCTTTTCCTTTCTCCCTCCCTCCCTCCCTCCTTCTTTCTTTCCTTCGTCTCCCTTTCT
Organism: Scomber japonicus; assembly: GCF_027409825.1. Classification (NCBI taxonomy): domain Eukaryota; kingdom Metazoa; phylum Chordata; class Actinopteri; order Scombriformes; family Scombridae; genus Scomber; species Scomber japonicus. The sequence goes on along the minus strand of NC_070588.1, from coordinate 2,873,059 downwards.
TTCCTTCCTTCTTTCCTTCTTTCCTCTGTCCGTCTTTCCTTCCTTCCTCTTTTCCTTTCTCCTTTCCTCCTTCCTTATTTCCTCCTCCCTTCCTTCCTTCCTCCCTTCATTCTTCTTCCTTCCTCCTTTCCTTCCTTCTTCCTCCTTCCTTCCTTCCTTCCTTCCTTAACTTGGGACATATACTGTAATTCTATTGCATTAATGGACATTAAAGTCATATTACTCATCTTTACCAGGCCGAAACTCAAAATAGCCAAACGTCCTACCATGATTTCAATGTTTTATGTCTCACTTTTTTAACAAACATGAACTCTAAATCACAACTAAAGAACATTTGACTTATTTTAATGCATCTGCAGCAGGAAGAAGCACAAACACTCCAACATGAATGCATTAAATGTCAAAGTTAAAAGCTCCTATCGTCCTTTTTTTAAGCCTTTAAAATCATTAAATGTAACAAATACAGCAAATAAGAA
>NC_070588.1:2834237-2872383 GCF_027409825.1 Scomber japonicus | reverse complement strand
AGGAAGGAAAGGAAGGAGGAAGGGAAGGAAGAAGGAAGGAAAGGAGGGAGGAAGGAAGGGAGGAAGATGGAAGGAAGGGAGGAAGAAGGAAGGAAAGGAGGGAGGAAGGAAGGAAGGGAGGAAGGAAGGGAAGGAAGGGAGGAAGAAGGAAGGAGGAAAGGAGGGAGGAAGGGAAGGAAAGGAGGAAGATGGAAGGAAGGGAGGAAGAAGGAAGGAAAGGAAGGAGGAAGGAAGGGAGGAAGATGGAAGGAAGGGAGGAAGAAGGAAGGAAAGGAAGGAGGAAGGAAAGGAGAAAGAAGGAAGGAAAGGAGGAAGAAGGAAGGAAAGGAGGGAGGAAGGAAGGAAGGAAGGATGGAGGAAAGAAGGAACAGTCAAAACAGAGGGGGTCAATTTGTCTGTATCTCCTGGTTGCACGTTGCCTGTTTAAGGGTTAAATTTCAACCCACTGTTTGATTCATTGGACCAATTGCATACAATTGCATATTTAACACAATAAACTGATTTAAGAGTAACATGTTAATTTGCTTAGAGGACTAACTGAAGTGTTCATGATGAGTATTATATGTCAGAAATATTAAATACTTCATTGTTTTGTGGTTGATTTATCAAACTGTTGCTTTTGTCCTGATGGAGAGGAGTGAAAATAACAATGTGTGCAAGGTCAATTTGACTCAGTTATCTAAAAAATTGTTATTAACCCTCCTGTTGTGTTCCAGTCAAAGAAGGGAGGGAGGGAGGAAGGGAGTAAAGGAAAGAAGGCAGGGAGGAAGGAAGGAAGGAAGGAAGGAAGGAGGAAGAAGGGAGGAAGGAAGGAAGGAAGGAAAGGAGGAAGGAGGGATGGAGGGAGGGAAGGAAAGGAGGGAGGGAGGGAAGGAAGGAAGGAAGGAAGGAAAGAAGGAAAGGAGGAAGGAAGGAAGGAATGAAGGAATGAAGGAAGGAAAGGAGGAAGGAGGGAAGGAAGGTAGGAAGGAAGGAAGGAAGGTAGGAAGGAAGGAGGGACGGAAGGTAGGCAGGAAGGAAGGACGGAAGGAAGGAAGGAAAGGATGGAGGGAGGGAGGGAGGGAAGGAAGGAAAGGAGGAAAGGAGGAAGGAAGGAAGGAAGGTAGGAAGGAAGGAAGGGAGTAAAGGAAAGAAGGCAGGGAGGAAGGAAGGAAGGAAGGAAGGAAGGAGGAAGAAGGGAGGAAGGAAGGAAGGAAAGGAGGAAGGAGGGATGGAGGGAGGGAAGGAAAGGAAAGGAGGGAGGGAGGGAAGGAAGGAAGGAAGGAAGGAAGGAAGGAAGGAAGGAAAGGAGGAAGGAAGGAAGGAAGGAAGGAAGGAAGGAAAGGAGGAAGGAGGGAAGGAAGGTAGGAAGGAAGGAAGGAAGGAAGGTAGGAAGGAAGGAGGGACGGAAGGTAGGCAGGAAGGAAGGACGGAAGGAAGGAAGGAAAGGATGGAGGGAGGGAGGGAGGGAAGGAAGGAAAGGAGGAAAGGAGGAAGGAAGGAAGGAAGGTAAGAAGGAAGGAAGGAAGGAAGGAAGGAAGGAAAGGAGGAAGGAGGGAAGGAAGGTAGGAAGGAAGGAAGGAAGGTAGGAAGGAAGGAGGGACGGAAGGTAGGCAGGAAGGAAGGACGGAAGGAAGGAAGGAAAGGATGGAGGGAGGGAGGGAGGGAAGGAAGGAAAGGAGGAAAGGAGGAAGGAAGGAAGGAAGGTAGGAAGGAAGGAAGGAAGGAAGGAAGGAAGGAAAGGAGAGAGGGAGGGGAGGAAGGAAGGAAAGGAGGAAGGAGGGAAGGAAGGTAGGAAGGAAGGAGGGACGGAAGGTAGGCAGGAAGGAAGGAAGAGTCAAAACAGATGGGTCAATTTGACCCGGGAGCATAACAGGAGGGTTAAAAAATAGTTGGGTGTTGGTAGAGGATGTGTGTATTTAAATAAAGGAGCTGTGCAAAGAGAGGAATATAAAAAAATACACTTCATCCTGGCCTTCACCTACATTTCAAGCTCCTTTTTAAAGTGTGAAGGACGGCACATTTTTAGCTTGCTTTACCTCCTTGTTCCCTCACTCTCCTCTCTCTCTCCTCTCTCTGTCTCTCTCTCTCTCACACACACACACACACACACGCACACACACACACACGCACGTACACAGCGATGAAAATAAGCTTTAAAAAAAACTAAACAAAAGACTGTGCTGTGTGGAGTCGTGTGAACACAAAGGTCAGATGTAATTTGCACAGCTGTGATATCTCCTCAATTAGCTGCTGATGATAATAATGAGTCCACCAGCCACACACACACACACACACACACACACACACACACACACACACACACACACACACACACACACACACACACACACACACACACACACACACACACACACACACAATGCAAATGCAAAATGCAAAATGCACACTCAGTCTGTCTCAGTGTTTCTCACATACATAAACACTTGCTGCAGGCTTGGGCATGAATATGGAGCTCAGTATGGATTGAAGTGAATCAGCCAGAGTCCTTTACAGAAATCTGCACACAGTCCACATCTTGAATATAGATGACTTCTGGTGTTTTCGTCAATACGTCTTTTTAGCGAGGAGTCTTTTAAATTGATGAGATAATCCCCATTCCTAACACACTTTGGTAGATTTAGTGCTAAGACGTCCACCTAGACATACGCTGAGTGTGCAAAAGTATTGAACGCACTTAGGCATAAAAAAACATTGAATTACTCGGATTGAATCTGAGGGACGTGTGATGAGTAGAGAGACTACTAGAGCTATAAGCCAACATTTTTGGCAAGCGTCGTAACAGCTGAATCACTTCCGAGCAAAGAGGCTGATTCTGTGCTGCTGACTCCGACCTTCGATCTCTTTGTGTCAAGCCAAAAACATATTTTCTTGTATTGGATCAATAAAACACAATATAGTATAATGCATAGGAAGGTAGGGAAGTGACCTGTTCTGATATCCTTTTTTTTTTTTTTTTGGTCAAAGCAAGAGGTGAGATATGAGATCTGTACAAAAAAACATCAGGAAGCTCAATAATATTAGTGATTTAAAAGTGATTAGATTCAAATTGATGTGGTGAAGTACTATTATAACTAATAACAGAACAAGGCCATGCTTATCAGTTCAGGTCAGATCAGTTCAGATCTTCATCATCACACAAGAGGAAATTGTTTTTGCAGCAAGGCAGCATAAAAAAAAAACATGAAACCATGAAACCATGGCAACATAAACACAATAAAACAGGTTTTAAAGTGCAGATACTACACACACACACACACACACACACACACACACACACACACACACAATGAAGACAATAAGGATGTTTGTTAAATGCAGAGAAAAAAGCAAAAAGAAGAATAAAGGTAAGAAATGAAGCCTGTAAAAGGTATAGGAGAATCTGTTCACTGTTGCTCCCAATGCAGGTATAGTGTAGTTCAAGGCCCATTAAACTATACCTGCATTGGGAACTACAGAGAACAGAGTTCCTTCTGCCTTTATAGATGTAGTCCTTTGGTCCAGTACCTGTTTTTTGTTAAGATAAGATGATATAAGATACTATACGATAAGTTAAGATAATATAATATATGATAAGATAATATACGAAAATATAATATAAGATAACATAAGATAATATAATATAATATACGATAAGATAAGATAATATACGATAAGATAAGATGAGATAAGATAATATAATATAAGACAAGATAATATACAATAAGATAAGACAAGATAAGATATGATAATATAAGATAATATATGATAAGATAAGATAAGATAATATAATATACGATAAGATAAGGTAATATAAGATAATATACTGTAAGATAAGATAAGATAAGTCTTTATTGATCCCCACTGGGAGAAATTCAAATTGCCACAGCAGCACAATGGAAAAAAGTAGCAACATAAGGGTGAAAGTGTACTTCAAAATAGTGTAAACTAAATAAAATACTATACACAGTAAACTGAATCTTTGTTTAAATAAATGTGCAATATATGAATGTGCAATATGCAGAAGTTCCCGACATTATATACAGAATAAACCCTCATACAGATGAAAAAATAAATGTGCAATGTGCAGAAAATCTGAGATATTTACTTGTGCAATGTTTCTTAAATTTACATAGTAAGGTAAAATAAATAGACTCATGCATCCAGATACATGCATCTACCACACAACTTCTTCTTTTAAAGACAATTTAGTCCAGGGGTGTCAAACTCATTTTCATTCAAGGGCCACATATAGTCCAATTTGATCTCATGTGGGCCGGATTATTAAAAAGATGGAAGGAAGGAAGGAAAGAAGGGAAGGAAAAGAAGGAAGGAAGGAAGGAAGGAAGGAAGGAAGACAGGAAGGAAGGAAAATAAGACAGGAAGGAAGGAAAATAAGACAGGAAGGAAGGAAAATAAGACAGGAAGGAAAGAAAGACGGAAGGAAGGACGGAAAGAAGGAAGGAAGGAAGGAAGGAAAAAAGAAAGACAGGGAAGAAGGAAGGACGGAAGGAAAAATGAAAGCAAAGGGGTAAGGAAGGACAGAAGGAAGGGAGGAAGGAAGGAAGGAAAAGAAGACAGGAAGGAAAGATGGAAGGAAAGAAGGAAAAAAGAAAGAAAGAAAGAAAGAAATGGAGGAAGGAAGGAAGGAAAAGAACACAGGAAGGAAAGTGGGCCGGATTGGACCCCTCGGCGGGCCGGTTCTGGCCCACGGGCCACATGTTTGACACCCCTGATTTAGTCAGTGTTAGTATTGTTTTCAACATGTTTGACTTCCTTTGTTTTCACTTAAAAATCTATTTTCACGCTGAGCTAATGAAATGCAGTAGAAGGTAAAAGTAGAGCTCTTTAACCCTTAAACAGGCCTTACTAGTTATGTCAATTGCAAAGGAAGGAAGGAAGGAAAGAAGGAAGGAAGGGAAGCAAGGGAGGAAGAAGGAAGGAAAGGAAGGAGGGAGGAAGGAAGGAAGGTAGGAAGGAAAGGAGGGAAGAAGGAAGGAAAGGAGGTAGGGAGGGAAGAAGGAAGGAAAAGGAGGAAGGAAGGGAAGCAAGGAGGAAGAAGGAAGGAAAGGGAGGGAAGAAGGAAGGAAAGGAGGTAGGGAGGGAAGAAGGAAGGGAAGCAAGGGAGGAAGAAGGAAGGAAAAGGAGGAAGGAAGGGAAGCAAGGAGGAAGAAGGAAGGAAAGGAGGGAGGAAGGAAGGAAGGAAAGGAAGGAGGGAGGAAGGGAAGGAAGGAAGGAAGGAAGAAAGAAAGGAAGGACAGATGAAGGAAGGAAGAAAGGACAGAAGGAGGGAACATTTACCCTAACAGCTGAACTTAGATCTGAGGAAGGAAGGAAGGAAGGAAGGAAGGAAGGAAGGAAGGACAGAGGAAGGACAACAAGAAGGTTAAAGAGTCTGTATCTCCTGGTGCACGTTGTCTGTTTAAGGGTTAACCAAGAAAAAAAAGAAAAGAAAGAAAGAAAAAAAACCTCAAGAGATCCACTTTAAAATACAAGGACGTCGCTCCAGATGGGATTTAACCCTTAAACAGACAACGTGCACCAGGAGATACAGACTCTTTAACCTTCCTGTTGTCCTCCCGGGTCCTTCCTCTGTCCTTCCTTCCATCCTTCCTTCCTTCCTTCCTCAGATCTAAGTTCAGCTGTTAGGGTAAATGTTCTCTCCTTCTGTCCTTTCTTCCTTCCTTCATCTGTCCTTCCTTTCTCCCTTCCTTCATCTGTCCTTCCTTTCTCCCTTCCTTCATCTGTCCTTCCTTTCTCCCTTCCTTCATCTGTTCTTCCTTCCTTCCTTCCTCCCTTCCTCCCTCCCTCCCTTCCTCCCTCTCTCCCTCCTTTCCTTCTTTCCTTCCTCCCTCCCTCCCTCCCTACCTCCCTCCTTTCCATCATTCTTCCTCCCTCCTTCCTTTCCTTCCTTCTTCCTCCCTTCCTTCCCTTCTTCCCTCCTTTCCTTCCTTCTTCCCTCCTTTCCTTCCTACCTTACTTCCTTCCTCCCTCCCTCCTTCCTTTCCTTCCTTCTTCCTCCCTTCCTTCCCTTCCTCCCTCCTTTCCTTCCTTCTTCCCTCCTTTCCTTCCTTCCTTCCTTTAGGTGCAAATGACATAACTGGTAAGGCCTGTTTAAGGGTTAAATTCTAGGAGGACCGTCGAGTTCACTGGGAGAAAAAAAAAAAAACCCACAGTAGGTACTGTAATAGCAGTGGGAGTTAAAAAAATTACCCACATACAGTATTCGTGCTTCAGACTGGATTAAACTCACTGATCGGGGCAGGTAACTTTAAAATCACCACAACTCACCCACGAGAATTAAATCCGTTTCAAATGAGGCTTAAGAGGAGTGTTGATAGGAGAGAGCTCTACTAACTACAAAACAACTTCAGAATAAGCTCACACAGCCAAGCAAAACCATTTAATCAGAGAGAAATATGTGTCCTTATACAGCTACAGCTACATAACTGCTTCTGTCACTTAGTACTTTCAGACATTTGCAGTTTATTCACAGCTGGTATGCGTCCCGAGTCCCGACTTCCAGTTAAACACAATCTTACTAAATATATAAAAATCTAAAATAAAAGCTAGACTCAACTATAACAACCTTGTCCCCTAGAAATTATCTTTATATGGTGCTAAATTATTTTCCGAAAACAAGGTCGCTGTGTTGATTATGTTCACAAGACGCATTTTTTGGAAAGAATGAAGCGATATTTTTATACGGCTCATTGATGTCGTAAGGAGGAGGTCGGGGGGTGAGCGGTGGGTTCGGCTCCTGATAGCAGTGTGTGTTTAACAACAACTAAAGCACTTTGGTTAAAGACTGTGTACTGTGTAAAGTGAATTCAAAAAGCATTTCAACCATTTAGATTTGAATTGTGGAGCTAGGCTTCACAAACTGTGTTTCAACATTTCTGTGTTCAGGATTTAGTGATTAGCATAAACCCGCCCCTGCTGCTGTAGAGGTATAAATACATTCAGCACACACTACTACTACTACAGTCTACAGTTAGCCAGTTAGCTGAGTTAGCAGCCGAGCTAGCTGCTGAGTTAGCCGCTGAGTTAGTCGCCGAGTTAGTAGCCGAGTTAGCCACGGAGCTAGCCGCCGAGCTAGAAGCCGAGTTAGCCGCCGAGCTAGTAGCTGAGCTAGCCGCCAAGCTAGCAGCTGAGTTACCCGCCGAGTTAGCAGCTGAGTTAGCAGCAGAAAGCTCTCAGACGTAGCGTCCATGTTTCTGGTAGAGGTGGTGACTTTGATTGACAGGTGACACTTGGTAGGGGGCGGGGCTTCAGCGTTTGTCAGCAGAAAAAGTGGCTGCTTGCTTTTTACACAACTTTGAAGCCTAATTTCATATATTTGGGGATTTTTTTAATCATTCAAATTTGGCAGGGTGGTTAACAACACACTTTTCTGTGGTATGTCAAACTCAGAACACATATTTATTCTTACTTTACACAGACTTTAAGTAAAAGATCATAGTTCATCATCTTTTCCTAAGTTTAAATCTTACCTATAAGTGCTTCTAGTGTCTGAACATAACCATAAACAAGCTCACTAATGCCTCATTAACTACCAGCTGATCTGTTCAATCTCAACCATTCTCTACAGTATCTTAACCCTTAAACAGACAACGTGCACCAGGAGATACAGACTCTTTAACCTTCATGTTGTCCTCCCGGGTCCTTCCTCTGTCCTTCCTTCCTTCCTTCCTTAGATCTAAGTTCAGCTGTTAGGGTAAATGTTCCCTCCTTCTGTCCTTTCTTCCTTCCTTCATCTGTCCTTCCTTTCTTTCTTCCTTCCTCCTCCCTCCCTCCCTCCTTTCCTTCCTTCTTACTCCCTCCTTCCTTTCCTTCCTTCTTCCTCCCTTCCTTCCCTTCCTCCCTCCTTTCCCTCCTTCTTCCCTCCTTTCCTTCCTACCTTCCTTCCTTCCTCCCTCCTTCCTTTCCTTTCTTCCTTCTTCCTCCCTTGCTTCCCTTCCTCCCTCCTTTCCTTCCTTCTTCCCTCCTTTCCTTCCTACCTTCCTTCCTTCCTCGCTCCTTCCTTCCTTCTTCCTCCCTTGCTTCCCTTCCTTCCTCCTTTCCTTCCTTCTTCCCTTCCTTCCTCCTTTCCTTCCTTCTTCCCTCCTTTCCTTCCTTCCTTCCTTCTTCCCTCCTTTCCTTCCTTCCTTCCTTCTTCCCTCCTTCCCTTCCTTCCTCCTTTCCTTCCTTCTTCCCTCCTTTCCTTCCTTCCTTCCTTCTTCCCTCCTTTCCTTCCTTCCTTCCTTCTTTCCTTCCTTCCTTCCTTACTTTAGGTGCAAATGACATAACTAGTAAGGATTTTTTACATCTAATTTTCCACTCCTGCCTGTTTAAGGCTTAAATAATGATCATTATATTGCCAGAAAATGCACTTTAGGCAGGATTACATTACCTACAAATGTACTTCTTGTTATTTTTTCTGTCTGTAATCCAAGTTTATGATCTTTCCCCTTAACTTAAATCCCAACCAGGAGCCTCCAGTGTCTGAACATAACCATAAACAAGCTCATTAATGGTTAACTACTCGTACTAAAATGTTCAGTCTCAAACATTTTAGCGACTTACCAGACACAGTATGTTAAATAAAGATGATTATGTTGACAGGAAATGCACTTTAGGCAGCAATACATTACCTATAAATGTACTTGTTGTTGCAGGTTAGTGTATAAAGGTACTTTCTTGCAGATAGCTGCGACTAAAGGAGAAGTTTGGGACGCATTTTAATGTCTTGCTACTGCTCCTATAGGACAAATTGACCCCGTCTGTTTTGACTGTTCCTTCCTTCCTTCCTTCCTCCCTCCTTCTCTCTTCCTTTCCTTCCTCCCTTCCTTATTTTCTCCCTCCATCCCCTTTTCTTCTTCCTATAAGACACAGGACCCCTTAAACTTCCTGTCGTCCTCCCGGGTCAAATTGACCCCGTCTGTTTTTGACTGCCCTTCCTCCCTCTTTCTCGCTGTCTTTCTTCCCTTCTTCTCTCTTTCTTTCCTCCCTCCCTCTCCTTTCCTTCCTTCATCTTTTCCTCCCTCCCTCCTACCTTCTTTCCTTCCTTCCTTTCTTCTTCCTCCCTCCTTTCCTTCCTTCCTTCCTTTCTTCTTCCTCCTTTCCTTCCTCCCTCCCTCCTTCTTTCTTCCCTCCTTCCTTCCTTCCTTTCCCTCCTCCCTTCCTTCCTCTTTTCCTCTTTCCTTCTTCCTCCCTCCTTTCCCTCCATCCCCTTTACTTCCTTCCTTCTGTCCTTTCTTCCTTCCTTCCTCCCTCCCTCCTTCCTCCTCTTTCCTTTCCTTCCTTCTTCCTCAATTCCTTCCTTCCTTGACGTGAGGACAACAGGAGGGTTAAACTATGACATAGATGATCATTGCATGTGAATAAGCATCAAATAGCTTCATCATAACCACATAACACTACATGCACACACACACACCTGCACACACACACCTGCACACACACACACACCTGCACACACACACCTCACCTGTGGTATGACTCTAATAATTGGTGTCATTGTTAAAAGCACATATTTGCAATTCTAGCAAAACGATTATGAGATAAATCAACAGGTTTCATTTCCTAGAGTAATCTGACCATTTATTTATTTAGGTATTTATTTCCTGCCAAGCTCACAGGTCAGACTCTAGTAGATTTTAACAGATGGAAGAGTATATTATTTTATTTATTTTGTCCAACTACAGTGAATCATCGCAGCCTCTTTTGGGGCATTTGAACCTCCCATGTGTCTTTAAGGCTGCAGCCACCTCACATATAAATCCAAGAATATGTTGATTATATTGAAACAGTATCTACATATCAGCTATATCTTTAATGGGTGTCAAACATACGGCCCGCGGGCCAGAACCGGCCCGCTGACGGGTGCAGTCCGGCCCACTTTCCTTCCTGTGTTCTTTTCCTATACCTTCCATCTTTCCTTGCTGCTTTCCTTTTATCCTTTCTTCCTTCCTCCCTTTCTTCCACCTGTCCTTCCTTCCTCCCTCCCTTCCTTCCTTCCTTCCTTCCTTCCTTCCTTCCTTCCTTCCTTCCATCTGTCTTTCCTACCTTTCTTCCCTCCTTCCTTTTGCCTGTCTTTCCTTTCTTCCCTCTCTTTCTTCCATCTGTCCTTCCTTCCTTCCTTCCTTCTGTACTTCTTTACATCTGTCCTTCCTACCTTTCTTCCCTCCTTCCTTTTGCCTGTCTTTCCTTCCTCCCTTCTTATTTCCTTCCTTTCTTCCCTCTCTTTCTTCCATCTGTCCTTCCTTCCTTCCTTCCTTCCTTCCTTCCTTCCTTCCTTCCTTCCTTCCTTCCCTCCTTCTGTACTTCTTTACATCTGTCCTTCCTACCTTTCTTCCCAACTTCCTTTTGCCTGTCTTTCCTTCCTTCCCTTCTTATTTCCTTCCTTTCTTCCATCTGTCCTTCCTTCCTTCCTTCCTTCTGTACTTCTTTACATCTGTCCTTCCTACCTTTCTTCCCTCCTTCCTTTTGCCTGTTTTTCCTTCCTTCCCTTCTTATTTTCTTTCCTTTCTTCCCTCCCTTTCTTCCATCTGTCCTTCCTTCCTTCCTTCTGTACTTCATTACATCTGTCCTTCCTACCTTTCTTTCCTCCTTCCTTTTGCCTGTCTTTCCTTCCTTCCCTTCTTATTTCCTTCCTTTCTTCCCTCCCTTTCTTCCATCTGTCCTTCCTTCCATCTGTCCTTCCTTCCTTCCTTCCTTCTGTACTTCTTTACATCTGTCCTTCCTACCTTTCTTCCCTCCTTCCTTTTGCCTGTTTTTCCTTCCTTCCCTTCTTATTTCCTTCCTTTCTTCCCTCCCTTTCTTCCATCTGTCCTTCCTTCCTTCCTTCTGTACTTCATTACATCTGTCCTTCCTACCTTTCTTCCCTCCTTCCTTTTGCCTGTTTTTCCTTCCTTCCCTTCTTATTTCCTTCCTTTCTTCCCTCCCTTTCTTCCATCTGTCTTTCCTTTCTTCCTTCTTTCCTTCCTTCCTTCCTTCCTTCCTTCCTTCCTTCCTTTCTTCCTTCCTTCCTTCTGTACTTCATTACATCTGTCCTTCCTACCTTTCTTCCCTCCTTCCTTTTGCATGTTTTTCCTTCCTTCCCTTCTTATTTCCTTTCCTTTCTTCCCTCCCTTTCTTCCATCTGTCCTTCCTTCCTTCCTTCTGTACTTCATTACATCTGTCCTTCCTACCTTTCTTTCCTCCTTCCTTTTGCCTTTTTTCCTTCCTTCCCTTCTTATTTCCTTCCTTCCTTCCTTCCTTCCTGCCTTCCTTCCATCTTTTTAATGATCCGGCCCACATGAGATCAAATTGTTCTGTATGTGGCCCTTGAATGAAGATGATTTTGACACCTCTGATGTAATCCATTACTCTCCATTTCTAATCAGATTAGAGATACTTATGGTAATATGAGAAAAGTGATACATGTGCTTTTCACGTTAATCTCTTCCACACTACTTCATGAAACGGCATCTCTAAGCTTCACTAGAAACAAAAGTTGTGTGATTTATTGGCTTGTTCGCTCCTTTATTAGCTTATTTTCTACGATATGTATGGACAGGAGTAAGCGAGTGGGTAAGTGGCAAAGTGAGTCTCATATAATGGCCTTTATCTAAGTGAATAAACCATAGGTACAAGCCATTACTGCTCACTATATCAGCTAAAGGATTAGGTTCTCCCAGAGCACATAAGATGTATATCAGAGAAACCTGATAGGCATGCAGTACCCCAGGTATGGTCTGCATTTACTCTCCCTCTCTCTCTCTCTCTCTCTCACACACACACACACACACACACACACACACACACACACACACACACACACACACACACACGCACGTAGCTCCAAGGTAATGAAGATAAGAGTCCGAGCAGCAAAGCTAAGCACATTGTTTTGTTGGATGTGGCATTACTACCACGAGTGGCACATTTCTATTTATAATTCAGTTCCATCAGTGAGACAGATTGCAGTTACAAGGTAGTTTTGGTGACCCTGAATCTCACCCAATGCATGCTGGGATAGATTTCAACCCCACATGACTATAGATGTATTATTCGGTCTATATATATATACACAGTATTATGCAAAAGTCTTAGGCCACCACCATTATAGAAACTACAACTACATTAATTATTAAATATTGTTAACCCTCCTGTTGTCCTCAAGTCAAGGAAGGAAGGGAGGACGAAGGGAGGGAGGGAGGGAGGGAGGGAGGGAGGGAGGAAGGAAGGAAAAGAGGAAGGGAGGAAGGAAGGAAGGAAGGTTGGAGAGAGGAAGGGAGGGAGGGAGGGAGGGAGAAAGGAAAAGAGGAAGGGAGGAAGGAAGGAAGGAATGAAGGGAGGAAGGAAGGAAGGAAGGAAGGGAGGAAAGAAGGAAGGAATGAAGGGAGGAAGGAAGGAAGGAAGGAAGGGAGGAAAGAAGGAAGGAAAGAAGGACAGAACGAAGGAAGGAAGGGAGGAAAGAAGGAACAGTCAAAAAAGACAGGGTCAATTTGACCCGGGAGGGAGGGAGGGAGGAAGGACGGAAGAAGGAAGAAAAGGGGGGAGGAAGGATGAAGGGAAGAAAGGAAGGAAGGAAAGGAGGGAGGAAGGAAAGAAGGAAGGAAGGAAGGATGGAGGGAAGAAAGGGAGGAAAGGAAAGAAGGAAGGGAGGAAGAAGGAAGGAAAGGAGGGAGGGAGGGAGGAAGGAAGGAAAAGAGGAAGGGTGGAAGGAAGGAAGGAAGGAAGGAAAGAGGTAAGGAAAAAAGGACAGAAGGAAGGAAGGAAGGGAGCAAAGAACTAACAGTAAAAAAAGACAGGGTCAATTTGACCCAGGAGGCCGACAGGAAGGTTAATTAGAGTCCCTTTCTCTAGTGCAAAGAAGGTCCTTTTTTCCTTTTTAGTGATTTAATTTTATTGTTGTATATATGTTATAACTGCAGTTTAAGGTCTTATTTTAGTTTTTAATTTTTATTGTGGTACATACATTTGTTTCTCATATTACTATCTTTTTGAGCTGCTGTAGTTTTCCCCACTGTGGGATCAATAAAAGTTTTGTATTAATACTTTACACCACTTTAATCTTTCTTTACTATTTCCCCCCATTTCGAGGGGGAATGGATCTGATTCTGATAATAATATGTGTCATTTTGCAAGAAGAGTTGGGATCCTTGTCTCTTTTCCAATGATAGTGAATAGAGAAAAGTGCTTTTTGGACCAGTATGCACCACATGATGGACCTGGTAGTTATAATTACATGATTTGGCCACTATGTTAAATTGACTTCATAGACTGGCGCTGTTCCTCAGGTGTTTATACATGACCCTGTACAGAATAAGTGATTCACAGGAAAAGATGGACTGACTAGTGTCCATGGGATTGGATAAAAAAAAAAGAAAAAAAAGAAATGTACAGATTCACCTTGAAATGATTGATCTGTAATTATCGGTCAAAATCATTTTCTTTTCCAGGCTTTTTACTTTTTACTTTGGCCTTCAATGACTTTCCATTTCTCCTGTGGCATTAAGCTCACTCTTAGTTGTGTAGCTTTGGAGAAACACACTTACACTACACTATACAGCTGTTGATGACTAACAGTTTTTACATTTGGAGGTTGATTCTCTTTGTTTTAGGATCATTAAAATTAATTGAATAGTTTAGACTCTTTAAAAAAGGTCCACTAAGCCTGTCACAATGATTATCGACTTATCGTACATTAATGTATTCCTTTCCTTCCTTCCTTCCTCCTTTCCTTCCTTCCTCCCTCCTTTCCTTCCCTCTTTCCTCTCTCCTTTCTTTCCTTCCTCCCTCCCTCCTCCTTTCCTTCCTTCTTCCTCCCTTCCTCCCTTCCTTCCTTCCTTCTTTCCTCCATCCTTCCTCCCTTCTTTCTTTCCTCCGTCCTTCCTCCCTTCTTTCTTTCCTCCGTCCTTCCTTCCTCCCTCTTTTCCTTCCTCCCTTCTTTCTTTCCTCCGTCCTTCCTCCCTTCTTTCTTTCCTCCGTCCTTCCTTCCTCCCTCCTTTCCTTCCTTCCTCCCTCCTTTCCTTCCTTCTTTCCTCCGTCCTTCCTTCCCTCTTTCCTCTCTCCTTTCTTTCCTTCCTCCCTCCCTCCTCCTTTCCTTCCTTCTTCCTTCCTTCTTCCTCCCTTCCTTCCTTCCTTCCTTCCTTCCTTCCTTCTTTCCTCCGTCCTTCCTCCCTTCTTTCTTTCCTCCGTCCTTCCTTCCTCCCTCTTTTCCTTCCTCCCTTCTTTCTTTCCTCCGTCCTTCCTCCCTTCTTTCTTTCCTCCGTCCTTCCTTCCTCCCTCCTTTCCTTCCTTCCCTCCCTCCTTTCCTTCCTTCTTTCCTCCGTCCTTCCTTCCCTCTTTCCTCTCTCCTTTCTTTCCTTCCTCCCTCCCTCCTCCTTTCCTTCCTTCTTCCTCCCTTCCTTCCTTCCTTCCTTCCTTCTTTCCTCCATCCTTCCTCCCTTCTTTCTTTCCTCCGTCCTTCCTCCCTTCTTTCTTTCCTCCGTCCTTCCTTCCTCCCTCTTTTCCTTCCTTCCTTCTTTCCTTCCTCCGTCCTTCCTCCCTTCTTTATTTCCTCCGTCCTTCCTTCCTCCCTCCTTTCCTTCCTTCCTCCCTCCTTTCCTTCCTTCTTTCCTCTGTCCTTCCTTCCCTCTTTCCTCTCTCCTTTCTTTCCTTCCTCCCTCCCTCCTCCTTTCCTTCCTTCTTCCTCCCTTCCTTCCTTCCTTCCTTCCTTCTTTCCTCCATCCTTCCTCCCTTCTTTCTTTCCTCCGTCCTTCCTCCCTTCTTTCTTTCCTCCGTCCTTCCTTCCTCCCTCTTTTCCTTCCTTCCTTCTTTCTTTCCTCCGTCCTTCCTCCCTTCTTTCTTTCCTCCGTCCTTCCTTCCTCCCTCCTTTCCTTCCTTCCTCCCTCCTTTCCTTCCTTCCTTCCTCCGTCCTTCCTTCCCTCTTTCCTCTCTCCTTTCTTTCCTTCCTCCCTCCCTCCTCCTTTCCTTCCTTCTTCCTCCCTTCCTTCCTTCCTTCCTTCCTTCTTTCCTCCATCCTTCCTCCCTTCTTTCTTTCCTCCGTCCTTCCTTCCTCCCTCTTTTCCTTCCTTCCTTCTTTCCTTCCTTCTTCCTCCCTCCCTCCCTCCCTTCCTTCCTTCCGCTGTCCGCGATAACTCTCAGAGAGAATTTAAACATTGAATTATTTGACACACATTGACGTTTTTCTTTCATAGACACATAACACAGTCCCACAGTGACACATAAGGACCATGAACAACAAGGTCTGTGTCTCTGTAACAACCCACTCAGTCCACTCCACATGAATGCAGGCCAGCGTTTACTGGGGAAAGAGTACGATGCGTCCTTTGTGTGCTTTGTATTACCACTTCTCTAAAAACCTCACTCTGCACAGCTGTTATGACTTCTATTTAAATGACAAGTACAGTACAGTACATTTACTAGTGTGCACAGTTTGGCAGTTTTGACTCACTGATATGGCATTTACTTAAATATAGACTGATATCTTGTCTTCTCATTTGGTGCCACTTATTTCCTCTATATCAGAGGTGTCAAACTCATTTTCATTCAAGGGTCACATACAGACCAATTTGATCTCATGTGGGCCGGATCATTAAAAAGATGGAAGGAGGGAAGGAGGGAGGAAGGAAGGAAGGAAGGAAGGAAGGGAGGAAGAAGGAAGGAAAGGAGGGAGGGGGGAGGGAGGGAGGAAGGAAGGAAAGGAGGGAGGGAGGAAGGAAGAAGGAAAGGGGGAGGGAGGGAGGAAGGAAAGAAAGGAGAGAGGAAGGAGGCAAGGAAGGAAAGAAAGGAGAGAGGAAGGAGGCAAGGAAGGAAAGAAGGAAAGGAGGAAAGGAGAGAGGAAGGAAAGAGGGAAGGAAAGAAGGAAGGAAGGAAAGAAGGAAGGAAGGAAAGGAGAGAGGAAGGAAAGAGGGAAGGAAGGAAGGGAGGAAAGGAAAGAGAGAAGGAAGGAAGGGAGGAAAGGAAAGAAGGAAGGAAGGAATACAGTACTGTACGATAAGTCGATAATCATTGTGACAGGCTTAGTGGACCTTTTTAAAGATTTGCAGTTTTTAGTCCAAACTAATGAGCCAGAGGTTGAAAGCCAGAGAGAGAGAGAGAGAGAGAGAGAGAGAGAGAGAGAGAGAGAGTAAAGGGTAAAGACGTCATAAAGAATTGCTGCTCTGTTCATGGCATTTACTGCAATTAAGAGAAATATATAAAACTTTTTTTTGTTGTCCTCGAAATAAGGCAGGAAGGAAAGGAGGGAGGGAGGGAGGAAGGAAGGAAAAGAGGGAGGAAGGAAGGACGGAGGAAAGAAAGAAGGGAGGAAGGACGGAGGAAAGAAAGAAGGGAGGAAGGATGGAGGAAAGAAGGAAGGAAGGGAGGAAGGAAGGAAGGGAGGGAGAAAGGAAGGAAAGGAGGAGGGAGGGAGGAAGGAAAGAAAGGAGAGAGGAAAGAAGGAAGGAAGGAAGGAAGGGAGGAAGAAGGAAGGAAAGAGGGAAGGAAGGAAGGGAGGAAGGGAAAGAGGAAGGAAGGAAAGGGAAGGAGGGAGGAAGGAAAGGGAAGGAGGGAGGAAGGAATACAGTACTGTACGATAAGTCGATAATCATTGTGACAGGCTTAGTGGACCTTTTTTAAAGATTTGCAGTTTTAGTCCAAACTAATGAGCCAGAGGTTGAAAGCCAGAGAGAGAGAGAGAGAGAGAGAGAGAGAGAGAGAGTAAAGGGTAAAGACGTCATAAAGAATTGCTGCTCTGTTCATGGCATTTACTGCAATTAAGAGAAATATATAAAGAGCAAAGATATCATTTTACCAAAAAAAAAAAAAAAAAGAAGCCAAATACATCAAGAGACCACTCAGCAAGTTAACATACAGACTTACAGAAGAGAAGCGTATCCTATTGTTGTAATGTCCATTTTGCTTTATGGATATTACTCAACTCAATACACCGTGTCTAATGCTGCTACCACTCAGCCAGACGACGTTATATCACATTACTGCTGGCTAATTATCAAAGCTGTATGACTTCATGCTTTAACCCTTTATAGGACACTCATTGAAAGGAAGGAAGGAAGGAAGGAAGGGAAGGAAGGACGGAGGAAAGAAGGAAGGAAGGAAGGTAGGGGGGAGGAAATAAAGAGAGAAGGAGGGTGGGAGAAAGGGAAGAAAGAAGGAAGGAAGGAAGAAGAAAGGGGGATGGAGGAAGGAAAGAAGGAAGGGAGGAGAGAAGGAGGGAGGGAGGAAGAACAGATGGAAGGAAAGAAGGAAGGGAGGAGAGAAGGAGGGAGGGAGGAAGGACAGATGGAAGGAAGGAAAGGAAGGAAGGACGGAGGAAATAAGGAACGAGGGAGGGAGAAAGGAAAAGAGGAAGGGAAGAAAGAAGGCAGGGAGGAAGGAAAGGAAGGAAAGGAAGGAAGGAAGGAAGGAAGGAAGGAAGGAAGGAAGGAAAGAAGGATATTTTGGGATATTTACAGAAGTTACCAAATATAATTATTTGCCCAATAAAGGGTTAAATTATTTTTGGCCCCTAAAGGTCTTTACTCTGCAGACAGTATCAATACAAAAAAACACACACACACACACACACACATACATATACACTCAAGGTTGTTGGCATGGTTACTGCTGACTATAGTCTTATCATAGATCTTATGATTAGTCACGTCTTCCATTAGCTTTTTTTTTTTTTGCACGTCTTGATCTCTGTCTTTCTCTCTCCTTGGGCAGGATGTTATGGGCAAGGCTGACTTGATAAGGGCAACATGTCCCCAAGCCTGAAAGAAGAAAGTGTCATGTCATTTACCATCTGCCCCCCCCCCCCCAACCCCTCCAAACCTCCAACTCCAACCCCCCTCTTCTCCACATCCATCCATCCTCTGCCCTGGGATCGGACCTCTCACTAGTCTTGATGAATCACGCTGCTCCTTCTTTCCAACCTTCTAGTCCCTGGAGGTCCTTGTCGCCTCATTCCCATGCCTCCCCTCTCTTCTCCCCTGTGGTCCTCTCATGCTTACTGTCTCCCCTTTTTTTCCCCCTCTTACTCATTCCCCCACTCTCCCTCCCTCGCCCCCTGCCCCCCCTTTGCTCTGTGCCCTCCCTCCTCCTTCCTCCTTCCTCCTCCTCCTCCTCCTCTCCCCAGGGCTCGGCAGGGCTGGCATCCACCCAGAGTCCCTCCATTTCCTCCACATCTGATATAATCAGGACAGAAAAGAGCTGAGAACATTCTTTTCCCATGATTCTTAAGTGGCACCAGGGGCACTCTGGGCCGGCCGTCTGGCTCGCTGGTTGGCTGGTTGGCCCGACTGGCTGGTTGGACGACTGGGTGACTGACTGGGCTTTGAAAAAAAAAACAAAAAACCCCTCCGTAAACCCATAACTTAGCCGGATTAGTCAGTGGCTTCCTCCTCGAAACTTGCACCAAAACATTTATCCGTGTTAACAAAATATACATTTAATCCTTATAAAATACTAACAGAGAAATATACTTAATGTAATACATCTTTATTCTGTGGTTGCACACTACATTATCCACAGAGGAGGATCTGTGTCTGCTTTACATTCCTGCTCTGGTTTTTGTGCTCTAAGTTAATACATACCATCATAACTGTTTCTCATGAAATACACTGACTGTACTCTGCTTTACATTGTAGTACTTCAGTATCCTTCAGTCATTTACCTTGTCTTCTCATTTGGTGACACTTATTTCCTCTATAGCAGGGGTGTCAAACTCATTTTCATTCAAGGGCCACATACAGACCAATTTGATCTAATGTGGGCCGGATCATTAAAAAGAAGGAAGGGAAAGAAGGAAGGAAGGAAGGAAGGAAATAAGAAGGGAAGGAAAGGAAAGAGAGGCAAAAGGAAGGAGGGAAGAAAGGTAGGATGCACAGATGGAAGAAAGGTAGGAAGGACAGATGGAAGAAAGGGAAGAAGGACAGATGGAAGGAAGGTCAGAAGGAAGAAAGGGAGGAAGGACAGATGGAAGGAAGGAACAAAGCAAGGATAAAAGGAAGTAAAAAGGACAGAAGGAAGAAAGGGAGGAAAGAGAGATGGGAGGAAGGACAGAAGGAAGAAAGGGAAGAAGGACAGATGGAAGGAAGGACAGAAGGATGAAAGGGAGGAAGGAACAAAGAAAGGATAAAAGGAAGTAGGAAGGACAGAAGGAAGAAAGGGAGGAAAGAGAGATGGGAGGAAGGACAGAAGGAAGAAAGGGAAGAAGGACAGATGGAAGGAAGGACAGAAGGACGAAAGGGAGGAAGGACAGATGGAAGGAAGGACAGAAGAAAGAAAAGGAGGAAAGAGAGATGGGAGGAAGGACAGAAGGAAGAAAGGGAGGAAGGACCGATGGGATGAAGGACAGATGGAAGGAAGAAAGGGAGGAAGGACAGATGGAAGGAAGAAAGGAAGGAAGGAACAAAGAAAGGATAAAATGAAGTAGGAAGGAAAGTTGGAAGGAAGGAAAAGAACACAGGAAGGAAAGTGGACCGGATTGGACCCCTTGGCGGGCCGGTTCTGGCCCACGGGCCGCATGTTTGATATCCCTGCTCTATATGGTTTGTGGTGGACATTGCTGCTAATGCCAGCTAGGTTTACGATGGCTGGGAAAGTGTGAAATACTTTTATAAAGCTTGAAACTAATTTACATTTTAGAAAACAAATTGACAAGATGGGAAACACTTTTTTTTACGAGCGCTAAGAGAAATTTACAAATGACACAATCTTCATGGAAAGTGACGCACAGCAGTTCACCAGTATGTTTCCTCAGCTGCTAAATAAACAGTAGACACATACGTGTATTTGTTAGGCGGGGAGTTCTGGTCCTCTGAAATGAGGCCAACGTGGAAGTAACTTAGAACTGCGTTCTATCAAAAGGCCACCAGGGGGCGACCGTCTCTATACAAGTCAATGGAGAATTCACCAACTTCTCACTTGATTTCTAACCTCAGTAAACGTTTTCAAAATGTGTTTATGGTCTCAATCGCTAGTTTAAAGCCTTCTTCAATGCAGTATGATGTTCATTTGGGACATTTTGGCCTCCCTGATTTTATATGTGACGATAAAGCAGGGTATGCATTAGGGCGTGGCTACGTCCTGATTGACAGGTTGATTGACCAATGTCCTCGAGATCCAGCCCTCGCAACCATAGCAACCTCCCCGCTCCGCCCAAGGCTCCGCCTCATGCCCATATAAGGAACAATATAAACCTTAAAGCTGCCTCTATACGCTCTTTTTACCATGAGCCTGTCGCCCCATTACTCACCTGAAAGCTGTGCTCTTAAAAGTCAGCTCTCCCCCCCCCCCCTCCCCCTCCTGCTGTGCTGACCATGGCGTTTCCTTGTAGGGGGGATGGGGGGGGGGTAATGAACTCTGACGCCAAATATTATCACTGTACATATTCTACATTCCTGCCCTGGTCTCACAGCATTAGTCATGAAATTTAATTTATAGATTTGTGTACATGGACATGAATTTTCCATTTTAACGACACTCAGCACGACTTTCAAACTAATGCATTTCAGTCGGAGGTATGTTTTTATGCCTGCATCGTGTTTCTTTGAGTCCCAGCTGAGAGGAAAGGAAGGTAGGAAGGACAGATGGAAGGAAGGAAGGAAAAAAGGAAGGTAGGAAGGAAAAATGGAAGGTAGGAAGGACAGATGGAAGGAAGGAAGGAAGGAAAAAAGGAAGGTAGGAAGGAAAAACGGAAGGTAGGAAGGACAGATGGAAGGAAGGAAGGAAAGAAGGAAGGAAGGACAGATGGAAGGAAGGAAGGAAAAAAGGAAGGAAGGACAGATAGGAAAAAAGGAAGGTAGGAAGGATAGATGGAAGGAAGGAAGGAAGGAAAAAAGAAGGTAGGAAGGAAAAATGGAAGGTAGGAAGGAAGGAAAAAAGGAAGGTAGGAAGGAAAAACGGAAGGTAGGAAGGACAGATGGAAGAAAGGAAGGAAAGAAGGAAGGAAGGACAGATGGAAGGAAGGAAGGAAAAAAGGAAGGAAGGAAAAAAGGAAGGTAGGAAGGAAGGAAAGACAGACAGTGAAGGACAGACAGACAGATGGAAGGAAGGAAGGAAAAAAGGAAGGTAGGAAGGAAAAATGGAAGGTAGGAAGGACAGATGGAAGGAAGGGAGGAAAGAAGGACAGATGGAAGGAAGGAAGGAAGGAAAAAAGGAAGGAAGGAAAGAAGGAAGGAAGGACAGATGGAAGGAAGGGAGGAAAGAAGGACAGATGGAAGGAAGGAAGGAAGGAAGGAAGGAAGGAAGGAAAAAAGGAAGGTAGGAAGGACAGATGGAAGGAAGGAAGGAAAGAAGGAAGGAAGGAAGGACAGATGGAAGGAAGGACAGATGGAAGGAAGGAAGGAAAGAAGGAAGGAAGGACAGATGGAAGGAAGGGAGGACAAAAGGAAGGTAGGAAGGAAGGAAAGACAGACAGTGAAGGACAGACAGACAGATGGAAGGAAGGAAGGAAAAAAGGAAGGTAGGAAGGAAAAATGGAAGGTAGGAAGGACAGATGGAAGGACGGAAGGTCAGATGGAAAGAAGGAAGGAAAGAAGGAAGGAAGGACAGATGGAAGGAAGGAAGGAAAAAAGGAAGGTAGGAAGGGAAAATGGAAGGTAGGAAGGACAGATGGAAGGAAGGGAGGAAAGAAGGAAGGAAGGTCAGATGGAAGGAAGGAAGGAAAGAAGGAAGGAAGGACAGATGGAAGGAAGGAAGGAAAGAAGGACAGATGGAAGGAAGGAAGGAAGGAAGGAAGGACAGATGGAAGGAAGGAAGGAAAGAAGGAAGGACAGATGGAAGGAAGGGAGGAGAGATGGAAGGAAAGAAGGTAGGAAGGAAAAATGGAAGGAAGGAAGGACAGATGGAAGGAAGGAAGGAAAGAAGGAAGGACAGATGGAAGGAAAGAAGGAAGGAAGGACAGATGGAAGGAAGGACAGATGGAAGGAAGGAAGGAAGGAAAAAAGGAAGGTAGGAAGGAAAAATGGAAGGTAGGAAGGACAGATGGAAGGAAGGGAGGAAAGAAGGACAGATGGAAGGAAGGAAGGAAGGAAGGAAAAAAGGAAGGTAAGAAGGACAGACGTAAGGAAGGAAAAGAAAGCTGTGCTCTTTAAAAGAAATTTAATTTATAGATTTGTGTACATGGACATGAATTTTCCATTTTAACGACACTCAGCACGACTTTCAAACTAATGCATTTCAGTCGGAGGTATGTTTTTGTACCTGCATCGTGTTTCTTTGAGTCCCAGCTGAGAGGAAAGGAAGGTAGGAAGGACAGATGGAAGGAAGGAAGGGAAAAAGGAAGGTAGGAAGGAAGGAAAGAAGGAAGGACAAAAGGAAGATAGGAAGGAAAAATGGAAGGTAGGAAGGACAGATGGAAGGAAGGAAGGAAAGAAGGAAGGACAGATGGAAGGAAGGAAGGAAAGAAGGAAGGAAGGACAGATGGAAGGAAGGAAGGAAAAAAGGAAGGACAAACGGAAGATAGGAAGGAAAAATGGAAGGTAGGAAGGACAGATGGAAGGAAGGAAGGAAAGAAGGAAGGACAGATGGAAGGAAGGAAGGAAAGAAGGAAGGAAGGACAGATGGAAGGAAGGAAGGAAAAAAGGAAGGTAGGAAGGAAGGAAAGACAGACAGTGAAGGACAGACAGACAGATGGAAGGAAGGAAGGAAAAAAGGAAGGTAGGAAGGAAACATGGAAGGTAGGAAGGACAGATGGAAGGAAGGAAGGAAAGAAGGAAGGAAGGAAAGAAGGAAGGAAGGACAGATGGAAGGAAGGAAGGACAGATGGAAGGAAGGAAGGAAAAAAGGAAGGTAAGAAGGACAGACATAAGGAAGGAAAAGAAAGCTGTGCTCTTAAAAGAAATTTAATTTATAGATTTGTGTACATGGACATGAATTTTCCATTTTATTATTTTATTTTATTACTCAGCACGACTTTCAAACTAATGCACTTCAGTCGGAGGTATGTTTTTGTGCCTGCATCGTGTTTCTTTGAGTCCCAGCTGAGAGAAAAAAGGTGGTAAAAAGCACGAAAAGATGCTTCCAATTGAAATGCATTTGTTCGCTGGCAGAAATGTAAATGTAAAAAGCTTTCCTGATTTGAACGTACAGTCGGACATCCAAAGTTTTTTAGCCATATGTAAGAGTTGAAACATTCACTGAAACCATTAATCTGATGTTATTTAATTCAATTTAAAATACTTTACTCAGAAAAATATGTTAGAGTTAGAGTTAAGAGTTGAAATAAACAAAGCAATGATAAATGCCAGACTATAGCTGGGCAGCAACATCCAGCACCACAAACACTATGTCACAAAATATCATCTACAACAGGCTCGACCCGAACATAAAGGCTTTCTACATGACTATGGGAACCTGGCTGTTATTTAACCATAAGAGCATCGATGATGTCATAGGTGTGTGATGGGGTCGGTCCAGTTCTTCCACACCAAACTGGGGAAAACTGGTTATGGAGCTGCTTTGTGTTCACATATTGAAAGAGATAAGGGTATTTTCCAAACTGCTGGAAGCACACTGATTAACTGATTAAGATCTCCATCTATACATTATAATATAGGGACAACAGGTCGTCCATTAATCGTAAGATCGGCAAACCTTAAATTGCTCCTAATAGCTGCACCAATGATGAATGTAACTTGTAGTGTAGAGGCGCTTTGATTTGTTGCAAGACTATAAAAGTGCTACGTATATAAGTATAGTCAGTTTAGAGCAAGGGGTGTCAAACATATGGTCCGCAGGCCAAGGGGTCCAGTCTATATGAAGATAACTAATACCCCTTTTCCACCGAGCTGGAGCCAGTGCCGGTTCGGAGCTAGTGCTAGAGCCAGTGCTCAGTTGGTGCTAATCCAAGCACCTCTTACGAACCTGTTTTCTCTTTTCCACCAAAAAAGCACTTCCATGATTCACCAGTGAGAGGCAGCAACATGGCGCAAGGCATCTAGCCTGCCGGAAACGAAAAAGAAGAAAAAGAAGAAGAAGATGATGACAGCTCTGGCAAAAAAATGCTAAAAATAGTACTTTTAATCAACAAATATTTAACCCTCTGTAAATGCCACGCTAGCTGGCTAATAAACGCTAACCCCGCTAGTCTGCTAATAAACGTTAACCCCGCTAGCTGGCTAATAAACATTAGCTCCGCCCCCAGTCCTCTGACGTAATCGGTTCTTGCTTTAGACCAGCAAAAAGTTGGTGCTTGCTCTGGCTCCCGTTCTGAGGCTCGGGGCTGGAGCTGTGGCGGTGGAAAAGCAAAGAACCGGTGCTTAGTCAGGCTCTGGCTCCGAACCAGCACCAGCTCCAGCTCGTTGGAAAAGGGGTATAAATGGACAGCTGTGGAGGTAGAGCGGGTTGTCCACTAATCATAAGATCAGCGGTTTGATTCCCAGCTCCAACATGTCGATGTGTCATTGGGCAAAATACTTAACCCTAAATTGCTCCCGATGGCTGCATCAATGATCTATGAATGTGTGTGTGAATGGGTGAGTGGTTGTAAGCCCACCAAGGGGTCCTGTCTGGCCCACTGGATAACTATAAATAAGTATGAAAATTGCAGTAAAGTAGTCCTAATTCCAATTGTTCCATTAAAATGCACCTTAATGCTATTTTCACAGTCACACTCTGGAGGACACATTTTTCCTTGATGGCTTTGGACACATTTTTCATCATATTTCTTACCATGGTACCCCTATATTGTTTATTATAGTAAAGTTATAATAAGTATTATTTAAATTATATATCTTTTATAGGTTATTATGCAATGGTTTTACTGCTCCAGCCCCTTTGTGATCATATTTAGCTGCATGTGGCCCTTGAACTGGTTTAAAGCATTAATCTCTCTTGTCCTAACCATTCATATATATAATAGATAATATAATATATTCTTGCAAAACATCATATTTCTCTTGATGAAGTCTTCAGCCAATCTTAACTCTGAAGCCCCGTGCTTTTAATGACTGCATGCGTGTGCTTCTCGTGCTGTTCAGTCCCGTCTCGTGCGGCTGTGCTGTCCTGCTCCGCCGCTGGTTTGTCCTCCTGAGCGACGCTGTGCACTGAAGTGTGCTGAGCCCTGCTGTGCTGCGCCGCGCCGCTCAGCACACTGACGCTACGCTCAACTTGTGCCTCCCCTCCACTCACTTGTCTGCCTGACAGTTTTTGTTGTACTCGGGGAGATTGGAGCATTAGATGGAATTACCAGCTAGCTGTGTTCCCATGACAACAAGATTATGTTAGCGTCAGGCCGAATCAGAATCAAGCCTTGGGCCGGGGAGGGGGGGGGGACTGAAAAAGACCTCCTCTATTGCTCCTTCCCTGCTATTCCCTTCTGGTTGCCCCCCCCCCCTCCCTCCTCCTCCTCCTCCTCATCCTCTTCCTCCTCCTCCTCCAAGGAGCTTTCTACTCCCTTCGTCCTCTTCTTTCTTTCTCCCTCATCCTGTCTCATCTCTCCGCTGCTGACAGAACCTGTTCACAGAGAGGAGCATTTTGGATTTCTCCTTTCACTCTGTGCTCACACAAAAGCACACACACACGCACACACACACACACACACACACACACACATATATACGCACACACACTGCTCACAACATACAGTAGGCTCTCATGATTGGAAGCAACTTTGAAGCCAAGTCTTTCTGAAAGGAGGAGGGAGGGTGGGGAGGGAGGGGGGGGGGGTGGCTCCTTTAATGCTCCGTGCAAGATGGACAAGGAGACAGTTGGAGAAAAGGCCCGACACAGGGAAGCAAAGAGAGGAGAGAGGAAAAAGGGAGGGGTAAAAAAAAATAAAAAAAATAAATAAAAGGGAAGAAGAGGAATAGAGAAGAAGAGAAGAAGAGAAGAAGAGGAGGTGAGGAAAGGAAAGGCTGCTGCGGGTGCTGACCCAGGACATCAGCCTGGGTGACAGCAGGGACAGAAGAGCTGCCAGGTTCTGCTTTGCTGTAGTGACTGACAATAAACCAGAGTCCTATTCAGAGCGGCGCCGCATGTGGTACAGCAGGGATGTGTGCTCGCATCGGGGGGGGGGTTGGAAGGTGGAAGGAAGGACAGAAGGAAGAAAGGAAAGGAAGGAAGGACAGATGAAAGGAAGGACAGAAGGAAGAAAGGAAGGAAGGACAGATGGACAGAAGGACAAAAGGAAGAAAGGAAGAAAGGACAGATGGAAGGAAGGACAGAAGGAAGAAAGGAAGGAAGAAAGGGAGGAAGGATAGATGGACAGAAGGACAGAAGGAAGAAATTACGGAAGGACAGGTGGAAGGAAGGACAGAAGGAAGAAAGGAAGGAAGGATAGATGGAAGGAAGGACAGAAGGAAGAAAGGAAGGAAGGATAGATGGAAGGAAGGACAGAAGGAAGAAAGGAAGGAAGGACAGATGGAAGGAAGGAAGGACAGATGGAAGGAAGGACAGAAGGAAGAAATTACAGAAGGACAGGTGGAAGGAAGGACAAAAGGAAGAAAGGAAGGAAGGACAGATGAAAGGAAGGACAGAAGGAAGGTTGACGTGTCTGATTTTTGCGTGGATTTATGTGTGTGTGTGTGTGTGTGTGTGTGTGAGCGGATGATTGACTCTGTGTATGTGTGTGTGTGTAGAGTCTAATGCAGGGAAACAGGGTAAAAAGAGTGCATGTGTGTGTGTGTCAGTGTGTGTGTCTGTGTGTGTGTGTGTGTGTGTGTCAGTGTCTGTCTGTGTGTGTGTGTGTGTGTCGGGGGCGTCTCTAAGGAGGATGGAGATGAGCCACTGACTTCCTGGGCTCCGGGCCAGGACCAAACCATTCAGCTATGATGTACACAGACTGTACAACAGAGGGGATTAGCACACCCAGCGCCTGCGATAGAAATATAATGGATAATATTTCTGCTTTTTCTTTCTTTTTGTCTTTTGCAAAAGGTAGTAGGAGGATTATTCTATTGTCTGAGATGATTTTGGCGGGGAGCAATATTTGTACAATATTACTTTGCATTGTCTTGTAAACAAAAGGTGGCGAGAAGGGGGAAGGAAAATACTTTTTTTTTTTTTTTTTTTTTACATAATAATTCTCTTTATCGGAAATTGCCAAATTTATGTATTATTCAGAAAGCTCGGATGCAAGTTTCTAATCCCCTGTACTTCTGACAATCAGCACAGAACTGAAGGGGAGTTTTCATTAAGTGAATTAACTCTCCTGTTGTCCTCGAGTCACGGAAGGGAGGGATGAAGAAAGAAGGAAAGGATGGAGGGAGGGAGGAAAGGAAAGGAAGGAATGTAGGAAGGAAGTAGAGAAGGAGTAAGGAAGGAAGGAAGGAAAGGAGTAAGGAGGGACGGAGGGAGGGAGGAAAGAAGGAAGGAAGGAAGGAAAGGTGTAAGGAGGGAGGGAAGAAGGAAAGGAGGGAGGGAGGAAGTAAGGAGAGAAGGAAGGAAGGAGAGAAGACAGGGAGGAAGGAAGGAAAGGAGGGAGGGAGGGGGGAAGGAAGGAGAGAAGAAAGGGAGGAAGGAAAGGAGGGAGGGAGGGAGGGAGGAAGGAAGGAAAGAAAGGAATAAGGATGAAAAGAGGTAGGAAATTTGGAGAGAAGGAAGGGAGGAAGGAAAGGAGGAAGGAAGGAAGGAAATGAGTAAGGACGAAAAGAGGAAGGAATTTAGGAGAGAAGGAAGGAAAAATTAAAGAAAGAGGGAAGAAGGAACAGTCAAAAGAGATGGGGTCAATTTGACCCGGGAGGACGACACAAGGGTGTCATCCTCCCCTGTACTTCTGACAATCAGCACAGAACTGAAGGGGAGTTTTCATTAAGTGAATTAACCCTCCTGTTGTCCTCGAGTCACGGAAGGGAGGGATGAAGAAAGAAGGAAAGGATGGAGGGAGGGAGGAAGGAAGGAAGGTAGGAAGGAAGGAGAGAAGGAAGGGAGGGAGGAAAGGAAAGGAAAGAATGAAGGGAGGAAGGAAAGGAAAGGAAAGGAAAGGAGGAAGGTAGGAGGGAGGGAGGAAGGAAGGAAGGTAGGAAGGAAGGAGAGAAGGAAGGAAGGGAGGAAAGGAAAGGAAAGAATGAAGGGAGGAAGGAAAGGAAAGGAAAGGAAAGGAAAGGAGGAGGGAGGGAGGAGGAGGGGGAGGGAGAAAGGAAAAGGGGAAGGAAGGATAGAGGAAAGAAAGAGAGAAGGAGATAGGGAGGAAGGACAGAAGGAAGGAAGGAAGAAAGAAAGGAAGGAAGGAAGGAACAGCCAAAACAGACGGGGTCAATTTGACCCGGGAGGACGACACAAGGGTTAAGAACAGGCCCAGCTCTAGTTTTAGTTTTACAGCTTAGACATTTTAGTCAGTGGGGAGAAGGAGTTCCTGGCAAGATCCTGAACAACAAGAAGAAGAAAAAGAAAAAAAAAAAACAGTTCTCGCTGCTTCGTACTGCTGCTGCTGTGTTGTTTGATTTCAGATCAAGTGCAGGTTGGTGGTCCTGGAACATTTACATATCTCCTTTTAATTATATCTTATCAAGTGGAAGATGCACCATCTCCCAAAGTGGGGATGTGATGACTCATTTAGCGTGTTATTAACTAGCAGACAGATCGCATGCTGTGAAGAAATTTGCAAGCCTGTCCTCACAAGCCTTGATAGATGGGCTCGCTACCAACGCCTGGTCCCATGAGGAGTCTATTGTTGTCATGATTTTAAACATGAGTCCTTATTAAGCAGAGAAGAAGAACAGAACAGAACAGAACAGCAGACTTTACAACATACTCTTTAAAACTTTCTTCTTCTTTTAAAAAAAAATTAATTTAATTTTTTTTTCATTTTGATTCAGACCAATTTGATCTCATGTGGGCCGGATCATTAAAAAGATGGAAGGAAAGAAGGAAGGAAGGAAGGAAGGAAGGAAGGAAGGAAGGAGGGAAGGAGAGAAGAAAGGTAGGAAAGAGAGATAGTGAAGGATGTACAGACAGAAGGAAGAAAGGAAGGAAGGGTAGGTGGAAGGAAGGACAGAAGGAAGAAAGGAAGGAAGGACAGATGGACAGAAGGACAGAAGGAAGAAAGGAAGGAAGAAAGGGAGGAAGGATAGATGGACAGAAGGACAGACAGAAGAAATTACGGAAGGACAGGTGGAAGGAAGGACAAAAGGAAGAAAGGAAGGAAGGACAGATGGACAGAAGGACAGAAGGAAGAAAGGAAGGAAGGACAGATGGAAGGAAGGACAGAAGGAAGAAATTACGGAAGGACAGGTGGAAGGAAGGACAGAAGGAAGAAAGGAAGGAAGGACAGATGGAAGGAAGGAAGGACGGACAGATGGACAGAAGGACAAAAGGAAGAAAGGAAGGAAGGACAGATGGACAGAAGGACAAAAGGAAGAAAGGAAGGAAGGACAGATGGACGGAAGGACAGAAGGAAGAAAGGAAGGAAGAAAGGGAGGAAGGATAGATGGACAGAAGGACAGAAGGAAGAAAGGAAGGAAGGACAGATGGAAGGAAGAAAGGATAGATGGAAGGAAGGACAGAAGGAAAAAATTACGGAAGGACAGGTGGAAGGAAGGACAGAAGGAAGAAAGGAAGGAAGGACAGAAGGAAGGAAGAAAGGAAGGAAGGAAGGACAGAAGGAAGGAAGGAAGGAAGGAAGGAATGACAGAAAGAAGGAAGGACAGAAGAAAGAAAGGAAGGAAGGACAGAAGGAAGGAAGAAAGGAAGGAAGGAAGGAAGGAAGGACAGATGGAAGGAAGGACATAAGGAAGAAAGGAAGGAAGGACAGATGGAAGGAAGGACAGAAGGAAGGAAGGACAGAAGGAAGAAATTACGGAAGGACAGGTGGAAGGAAGGACAGAAGGAAGAAAGGGAGGAAGTACAGATGGACGGAAGGACAGAAGGAAGAAAGGAAGGAAGGACACATGGATCTGTTCGGATCATTAATAATTCAACCGCAGTGTAAAAGATGCAAGCAGCTGGATGCCTGTGACAGAGACGGAGGGTAGGGGGTGGAGGGGCGGGGGGGGGGGGGGGGGGGGGGGGGTGAGGGAGGTGGGGGGGGGGGGTCTCGGACTGGCAGGTCAGAGTGCTCGGTGTTGTTTCTCGGCTCTTGTTTGTGAAGCTACAGTATAGATTTTTAAGTGGACCTCACAGGAGTTGAAGCCCGGCTGCAGGAGTGACAGCAGGTGTTAATATTTTATACAGAGGTGGTGGTGGTGCTGGTGGGGGGGGGGGGTGGTGGTATCTAGGCAACGGACGCTGCTGCACCACTTACATCAGCTTTAACCCTTAAACAGGCCTTACTAGTTATGTCATTTGCACCTAAAGTAAGGAAGGAAGGAAGGAAGGAAGGAAGGAAGGGAGGAAGGAAGGAAGGAAGGAAGGGAAAGAGGGACGAAGGAAGGAAGGAAAGGAGGAAGGAAGGGAAGCAAGGGAGGAAGAAGGAAGGAAAGGAAGGAGGGAGGAAGGAAGGAAGGTAGGAAGGAAAGGAGGGAAGAAGGAAGGAAAGGAGGAAGGAAGGGAAGGAAGAAGGAAGGAAAGGAAGGAGAGAGGAAAGGGAGGAGGGAGGAAGGGAGGGAGGAAGGAAGGAAGGAAGGAAGGAAGGAAGGAAGGAAGGAAGAAAGAAAGGAAGGAAGGAAGGAAGGAAGAAAGAAAGGAAGGACAGATGAAGGAAGGAAGAAAGGAAGGACAGATGAAGGAAGGAAGAAAGGACAGAAGGAGGGAACATTTACCCTAACAGCTGAACTTAGATCTGAGGAAGGAAGGAAGGAAGGAAGGAAGGACAGATGAAGGAAGGAAGGTAGGAAGGAAGGACAGAGGAAGGAAGGAAGGACAACACGAAGCTTAAAGAGTCTGTATCTCCTGGTGCACGTTGTCTGTTTAAGGGTTAAAAAAAAAAACTTTTAATGGGGTACAAAGCTTAATTGGTGGGCAGCCACGAGAGGCTCATAAAAACAGCTATAAAAAGTAATAATGGCTTAGAAGAGGACAAATGAACAAAGGAAGTGAGAATCGGTAATGAGAGGACAAAATATTCTATTGCAGTGTTCAGAGGGAGGAAAAAAGCAAAATGGGAAAATATAAACTGTTCCTCTAGTGTCTGTAAAATGCTGAGAGTAAAGTCCTCAAATTAACCCTCCTGTTGTACTCAAGTTAAGGAAGGAAGGAAGGGAGGGAGGAGGAAAGGAAAGGAAATCGAAGAAAAGATGGAAAGGGAAGAAGGAGGGAAGGAAGGAGGGAGGAAGGCAGAAAGGGAAAGGGGAAGGGAGGAAAGAAGGACAGAGGAAAGGAGGAAGGGAGGAAGAAGGAAGGCAGGGAGGAAAGAAGGAAGGAGAGGGGGGGAGGAAGGAAGGTAGGAGGGAGGGAGGAAGGGAAGAAGAAGGAAGGGAGGACAGGAGGAAAGAAGTACAGAGGAAAGAAGGAAGGGAAGAAGAAGGAAGGGAGGAAAGGAAGGACAGAGGGAAGGAAGGAAAGAAGGA
The DNA here is from genome assembly GCF_027409825.1 of Scomber japonicus. Lineage (NCBI taxonomy): Eukaryota > Metazoa > Chordata > Actinopteri > Scombriformes > Scombridae > Scomber > Scomber japonicus. The sequence continues at coordinate 2,841,061 of NC_070588.1, read as the reverse complement.
AGAACAGAAGGAAGAAAGGAAGGAAGGAAGGACAGAAGGAAGAAAGGTAGGAAGGACAGATGGAAGGAAGGACATACGGAAGAAAGGAAGGAAGGACATACGGAAGAAAGGAAGGAAGGACAGAGGGAAGGAAGGAAAGAAGGAAGAAAGGCAGAAAGGGAAAAGGGAAGGGAGGAAAGAAGTACAGAGGAAAGAAGGAAGGGAAGAAGAAGGAAGGGAGGAAAGGAAGGGAAGGAAGGAAGGAAGGACAGAAGGAAGAAAGGTAGGAAGGACAGATGGAAGGAAGGACATACGGAAGAAAGGAAGGAAGGACAGAAGGAAGAAAGGTAGGAAGGACAGATGGAAGAAAGGAAGGAAGGACAGATGGAAGGAAGGACAGAAGGAAGAAAGGTAGGAAGGACAGATGGAAGGAAGGTAGGAAGGACAGATGGAAGAAATGAAGGAAGGAAGAAAGGAAGGAAGGACATACAGATGGAAGGAAGGACAGAAGGAAGAAAGGAAGCAAGGACAGATGGAAGAAAGGAAGGACAGAAGGAAGAAAGGAAGCAAGGACAGATGGAAGAAAGGAAGCAAGGACAGATGGAAAGAAGGAAGAAAGGAAGGAAGAAAGAAAAAGACTGGGTGGCAAGTGGGCCTGATCGCAACCCTCGGTGTGCCGCATCTGGGCCCACGGGCCGCATGTTTGACACCCCTGGCTTAAACTGAATACAACAGCAATACAGAACTGGGAGATTAAATGAGTTTAAGCAGTGTTGAATAATCTATTTACACAACAATATATCAGGAATGGAAAAAATGTGGAAGTTAGTTATAAGTCATGTGAGAATGTATAATGGATTAATGGATGTGGGAAAATGTCTGTGGGAAATTTGGGGGGTGGGAGGGTCGGGGGGCGGGGGTGGTTATATCAGAGACCACACAGATGTTTTGCTTTATGGATGATTTTAATTCTGCTCTTCTTTAATCGCTGTTATTTGTCTATTTGTGATTATGTCTTTATGTTGGGTCTCTCTTAAGGTGGGATTAGTTCCCCCCCAACTCCCAAAAACTCCTCTTCTTCATGTTTAGGCTACTCATTTGTGGATTCTTCTTCTTCTTCTTCTTCTACTCCTACTTCTACTTCTTCTTCTACTCATTTGTGGAGTCTTCTTCTTCTTCTTCTACTCCTACTTCTACTTCTTCTTCTACTCATTTGTGGAGTCTTCTTCTTCTTCTTCTACTCCTACTTCTTCTTCTTCTACTCATTTGTGGAGTCTTCTTCTTCTTCTTCTACTCCTACTTCTTCTTCTTCTACTCATTTGTGGAGTCTTCTTCTTCTTCTTCTACTCCTACTTCTTCTACTCATTTGTGGAGTCTTCTTCTTCTTCTTCTTCTTCTTCTACTCCTACTTCTTCTTCAACTCATTTGTGGAGTCTTCTTCTTCTTCTTCTACTCCTACTTCTTCTTCTTCTACTCATTTATGGATTCTTCTTCTTCTACTCATTTGTGGATTCTATTTCTACTTCTTCTTCTTTTTCTTCTTCTTCTACTCATTTATGGATTCTTCTTCTTCTACTCATTTGTGGATTCTATTTCTACTTCTTCTTCTTTTTCTTCTTCTTCTACTCATTTGTGGATTCTTCTTCTTCTTCTTCTACTACTCATTTGTAGATTCTTCTTCTTCTACTCATTTGTAGATTCTTCTTCTACTCATTTGTGGATTCTTCTTCTTCTTCTTCTAGTCATTTGTGGATTCTTCTTCTTCTTCTTCTTCTTCTACTCATTTGTGGATTCTTCTTCTTCTTCTTCTACTCCTACTTCTTCTTCTACTCATTTGTGGATTCTTCTTCTTCTTCTACTCATTTGTGGATTCTTCTTCTTCTTCTTCTTCTACTACTCATTGTGGATTCTTCTTCTACTACTCATTTGTGGATTCTTCTTCTTCTACTACTCATTTGTGGATTCTTCTTCTTCTACTTCTTCTTCTTCACAACTTTTATTTTAGTATGACTTTATTACACTACACTGCTGCTTATAACTCCATATCTTGTTGTGGGCATGCTAGATTTCCGACAGCGACTATAATTATCAACATAAAGAGAATGGGGTCAAGTCTCGTGTCGTATTTCTGTAGAGCTCGACAGTTTTTTCCCCTCTCATCATTGAGGGCCCCTTTCTGCTCGAGGGTCCCACTTATTGGCCATACAGTAGATCCACTCATGGTCTCTCTGCACAGGAAAGCACTTTTATTATTAGTATCAGTGTTAGGACTCAATATGGTGACAAGTCATTGTGTGAGGGGTAAGGGTCCTGCAATAAAAAAAACCCTATTATGGAGTATAGTACTATTTTAAAAAAGTATTTTGTGCCAACCAATGTTTATGCTCTCTGCTCTCCTTTATGTTGCAAAGTAGACCCAAATGCAAAGACCAAAAAAATCAAAAGCAGAGCTAATGAGGAAAAATGTGGGGTGCAGGAAAAAAACCAAAGGGCCAAAGTGATGACAAACTGAACACAGGTGAAGGTAGAAAGGAAGGAAGGAAGGGCAGATGGACGGAAGGACGGAAGGAAGGAAGGAAGGACAGAAGGAAGAAAGGAAGGAAGGACAGACGGAAGAAAGGAAGGAAGGACAGATGGACGGAAGGACGGAAGGAAGGAAGGAAGGACAGAAGGAAGAAAGGAAGGAAGGACAGACGGACAGACGGAAGAAAGGAAGGAAGGACAGATGGACAGAAGGACGGAAGGAAGGAAGGACAGAAGGAAGAAAGGAAGGAAGGACAGATGGAAGAAATGAAGGAAGGACAGATGGACGGAAGGAAGGACAGATGGAAGAAAGGAAGGAAGGACAGATGGACGGAAGGACAGACGGAAGAAAGGAAGGAAGGACAGATGGACGGAAGGACGGAAGGACGGAAGGAAGGAAGGAAGGACAAAAGGAAGAAAGGAAGGAAGGACAGACGGAAGAAAGGAAGGAAGGACAGATGGACAGAAGGACGGAAGGAAGGAAGGACAGAAGGAAGAAAGGAAGGAAGGACAGATGGAAGAAATGAAGGAAGGACAGATGGACGGAAGGAAGGACAGATGGAAGAAAGGAAGGAAGGACAGATGGACGGAAGGACAGAAGGAAGAAAGGAAGGAAGGACAGATGGACGGAAGGACAGAAGGAAGGAAGGACAGATGGAAGGAAGGACAGAAAGAAGAAAGGAAGGAAGGACAAAAAAAAGGACAAAGTGATGACAAACTGAACATAGGTGAGTAAAACTAGACACAGGTGAAACTCGTGAGGTAATCAACCAAGATGGGACAACACAGGAAGTGAAAATGACAGAAACACAAGGAAGAAATATTTCAAAATAAAACAGGAAGTCAACTATGAGACAGATAGTACTGACATGACATTTTATTGGCAGCTATGTAGCCTATTATTGTTCCTATATTAATATATTTACTATTATAACATGTATTAGGTAATGCATATTTGCTTTCGTAAAGGTGAAAACTGTTGAAGCATATTTGCAGAAGGTATTTAATCTCATTATCTTGTTTACAGGTCATTGGTAGAGGAGGATGTGTTTCATTAAAATGCTGTGAGCACACTCTTTGTTATAAAATGCATTCTACAGTAGAAATTGTTGGGCGAAGCAAGAGGTTTGGCAGAGTGCTGCTGTTTGTGTGATTGTGCTCAAACACACACACACACACACACACACACACACACACACATTGTTCTAGGTCATTTTAAAGGACATCACATAGACTTATATTTCCCCAATTTAACCCTTACCTGAACCTTAAAGACAGTGTAAAGTGAATTCAGACATTTTCTTCTAAACACATTAAATAGGTCATAAATGTATTTTTAAAAAAGGTGTAAAAAGCATTTCAACCATTTAGATTTGAATTGTGGAGCTAGGCTTCACAAACTGTGTTTCAACATTTCTGTGTTCAGGATTTAGTGATTAGCATAAACCCGCCCCTGCTGCTGTAGAGGTATAAATACATTCAGCACACACTACTACTACTACAGTCTATAGTTAGCCAGTTAGCTGAGTTAGCACTACTACTACTACAGTCTACAGTTAGCCAGTTAGCTGAGTTAGCCGCCAAGCTAGCAGCTGAGTTAGCAGCAGAAAGCTCTCAGACGTAGTGTCCATGTTTCTGGTAGAGGTGGTGACTTTGATTGACAGGTGACACTTGGTAGGGGGCGGGGTTTCAGCGGACTCGGTGGCCACGCCCACAACGTTTGGGAGCAGAGAAAGAGGCTGATTTTTACACAACTTTGAAGCCTAATTTCATATATTTGACGTTTTTTTTAATCATTCAAATTTGGCAGGGTGGTTAACAACACACTTTTCTGTGGTATGTCAAACTCAGAACACATATTTATTCTTACTATACACAGACTTTAGGCATCAACACTTTACCAATTTGTGGGGATACGGCTTTTCTAAATTAACTGGTCTCAAATGGTCTTAAATATGTCCCTGATAGTAGCCATACACACACACACACACACACACACACACACACACATACACACACACACACACATTGTCCTCTCCTCACACAGGGGTTTTTCTTTATCATAGTTTCTGGTTTCTATCCATTAATTTATGAACAAGTCATGAATACTGTGCAGCATTTTAGTTTGACGTCATTATATGCAGTAAATTCCTTTCAGCAAACCCCCGACTATAATTCAGCCAATCTGCTGTCTTCCCAATTCAAGTCACACTTTAACCACAATGTACAGACACAACAGAGGGACATCAGACTACACCTCTTTAGTCAAGATGTTGGCGTAATGTTAAACATAAGTTATAGAAACTCCCAAAAAAAGAGCTGAAACAAAGGAGGATATATGAAAAACACTAAAGACAGAAAATCAGCAAGTTAGGAATCATGCATGCATCCAGATGTGCAGCAGAACCCTCCTTTCCCTCCTTTCCTTCCTCCTTCCTCCCTCCTTTCCTTCCTTCTTCCTTCCGTCCTGCTTCTTTCTTCCTCTGTCCCTCCTTCCTTCCTCCTTTTCTTCCTTCCCCTCCCTTCCTTCCTTCCTGCTTCTTTCTTCCTCTGTCCCTCCTTCCTTCCTCCTTTTCTTCCTTCCTTCTTTCCTTCCTTCCCTCCCTCCTTCCATTCCCTCCCCTCCCTTCCTTCTTTCCTTCCTTCCTTCCCTCCCTCCTTCCCTTCCTCCTCCCTCCCTCCTTTCCTTCCTTCTTCCTTCCTTCCTGCTTCCTTCTTCCTCTGTCCCTCCTTCCTTCCTCCTTTCCTTCCTCCCTCCCTCCCTCCTTCCTTCTTTTCTTCCTTCCTTCCCTCCCTCCTTCCTTCCTTCTTTCCTTCCTTCCCTCCCTCCCTCCTTCCCTCCCTCCTTCCTCTCCCTTCCTTCCTTCCTTCTTTCCTTCCATTCCCTCCCTCCTTCCCTCCCTCCTTCCCCTTCTTTCCTTCTTTCCTTCCTTCCCTCCCTCCTTCCCTTCCCAAGAGCTGAAACAAAGGAGGATATATGAAAAACACTAGAAAAAGACCAAAATCAGCAAGTTAGGAATCATGCATGCATCTTTCACTACGTGCTGAGCGATCCAGATGTGCAGCAGAACCGCTCCCCCCTCTCCCACCCCAAAACCCACCCGACATTTCCGACACTTATCTCAAGCACGCTGAAAATTTAGTGTTAGAACTCATCAAACTCCCAATGGATGGATGGATAGATAGATACTTGACCCAGTCTGTTTTGACTTGTTCCTTCTTTCCTCCCCTTCTTTCTTTCTTCCCTCCCTCCTTTCCTTCCTCCTTCCTCCCCCCTTTCCTTCCTTCTTCCTTCCTTCCTGCTTCCTTCTTCCTCTGTCCCTCCTTCCCCTCTCTTCCTTCCTTCCCTCTTTCCCTTCACTCCCTCCCTTCCTCCTTCCCTCCTTCCCCTCCCTTCCTTCCCTCCCTCCCTTCCTCCTTCCTTCCCTTCCTTCCTTCCTTCCCTCCCTCCCTCCTTCCCCTGCCTTCCTTCCTTCCTTCCTTCCCTCCCTCCCTCCTTCCCTTCCCTCCCTCCCTCCCTCCTTCCCCTCTCTTCCTTCCTCCCTCAGAAAATCAGCAAGTTAGGAATCATGCATGCATCTTTCACTTCGATGTGAACAATCCAGATGTGCAGCAGAACCGCTCCCCCCCCCCCTCCCCTCCCACCCGACATTTCCGACACTTATCTCGAGCACGCTGAAAATTTTGTGTTAGAACTCATCAAACTCCCAATTATCAAACTCACACAGACGAGCCAAGGAAATGCGGGGGAAGGTGCGGCTGTCAGTTAATTGGTGGGATTACAGTGTTTGCTCATTATCACATCCTAATTCTGCTGATGAAAGGGAGACAAGGCGGGGAGGGGGGGGGTGGAGGGGAAGGGTGGTGGGGGGGGGGGGCTTGTTTCTCTCTAACTGACTGTGATCGAATGTAATTGGTGTTACATTTTAAAAAATCGCCCCTTCGTCAACATCGTCACACTGAGATCTTATTATAAGATCTTATCCCTCCCTCCTTTCCTTCCTTTTTCCTTCCTTCCTGCTTCCTTCTTCCTCTGTCCCTCCTTCCTTCCTCCTTTCCCTCCTTCCTTCCTTCGTTCCTTCCTTCTTTCTTCCCTCCCTCCTTTCGTTCCTCCTTCCTCCCTCCTTTCCTTCCTTTTTCCTTCTTCCTCTGTCTCTCCTTCCTTTCTCCTTTCCTTCCTTCCTGCTTCCTTCTTCCTCTGTCCCTCCATCCTTCCTCCTTTCCTTCCTTCCTCCCTCCTTTCCTTCCTTTTTCCTTCCTTCCTGCTTCCTTCTTCCTCTGTCCCTCCTTCCTTCCTCCTTTCCTTCCTTCCTTCTTCCCTC
>NC_070588.1:2816810-2833737 GCF_027409825.1 Scomber japonicus | reverse complement strand
CAGTAATGTGATATAACGTCGTCTGGCTGAGTGGTAGCAGCATTAGACACGGGTGTATTGAGTTGAGTAATATCCATAAAGCAAAATGGACATTACAATACAATAGGATACGCTTCTCTTCTGTAAGTCTGTATGTTAACTTGCTGAGTGGTCTCTTGATGTATTTGGCTTTTTTTTTTTTTTTGGTAAAATGATATCTTTGCTCTGGCAAGGTTACCCTACATTAAAGTAAAATATATATATATATATATATATATTTCTCTTAATTGCAGTAAATGCCATGAACAGAGCAGCAATTCTTTATGACGTCTTTACCCTTTATTCTCTCTCTCTCTCTCTCTCTCTCTCTCTCTCTCTCTCTCTCTCTCTCTCTCTCTCTCTCTCTCTCTCTCTCTCTCTCTCTCTCTCTCTCTCTCTCTCTCTCTCTCTCTCTCTGGCTTTCAACCTCTGGCTCATTAGTTTGGACTAAAACTGCAAATCTTTAAAAAAGGTCCACTAAGCCTGTCACAATGATTATCGACTTTCCTTCCTTCCTTCCTTCCTCCTTTCCTTTCCTCCCTTCCTTCCTTCTCTCTTTCCTTCCTCTCTCCTTTCCTTCCTTCCTTCCTTCCCTCTTTCCTCTCTCCTTTCTTTCTTCCTCCCTCCTTCCTCCTCTTTCCTTCCTTCCTCCCTCCCTTCCTTCCTTCCTTCCTACCTCCCTCCCACCCTCCTTTAATTCCTTCTTCCTCCCCTCCCTTCCTCCTTTATTTCCTTCTTCCTCCCTCTCCTCCCTCCTTTAATTCCTTCTTCCTCCCTCCCTCCCTCCTTTCCTTCCTTCCTTCCTTCCTCCCTCCCTCCTTTAATTCCTTCTTCCTCCCTCCCTCCCTCCTTTCCTTCCTGCCTTATTTCGAGGACAACAAAAAAAAGTTTTATATATTTCTCTTAATTGCAGTAAATGCCATGAACAGAGCAGCAATTCTTTATGACGTCTTTACCCTTTACTCTCTCTCTCTCTCTCTCTCTCTCTCTCTCTCTCTCTCTCTCTCTCTCTCTCTCTCTCTCTCTCTCTCTGGCTTTCAACCTCTGGCTCATTAGTTTGGACTAAAAACTGCAAATCTTTAAAAAGGTCCACTAAGCCTGTCACAATGATTATCGACTTATCGTACAGTACTGTATTCCTTCCTTCCTTCTTTCCTTTCCTCCCTTCCTTCCTTCTCTCTTTCCTTCCTCTCTCCTTTCCTTCCTTCCTTCCTTCCTAAGTGTCACCAAATGAGAAGACAAGATATCAGTGTATATTTAAGTAAATGCCATATCAGTGAGTCAAAACTGCCAAACTGTGCACACTAGTCAACGTACTGTACTTGTCATTTAAATAGAAGTCATAACAGCTGTGCAGAGTGAGGTTTTTAGAGAAGTGGCAACACAAAGCACACAAAGGACGCATCGTACTCTTTCCCAGTAAACGCTGGCCTGCATTCATGTGGAGTGGACTGAGTGGGTTGTTACAGAGACACAGACCTTGTTGTTCATGGTCCTTATGTGTCACTCACTGTGGGACTGTGTTATGTGTCTATGAAAGAAAAACGTCAATGTGTGTCAAATAATTAAATGTTTAAATTCTCTCTGAGAGTTATCGCGGACAGCGGAAGGAAGGGAGGGAGGGAGGGAGGAAGAAGGAAGGAAAGAAGGAAGGAAGGAAAAGAGGGAGGAAGGAAGGACGGAGGAAAGAAAGAAGGGAGGAAGGACGGAGGAAAGAAAGAAGGGAGGAAGGATGGAGGAAAGAAGGAAGGAAGGAAGAAGGAAGGAAAGGAGGAGGGAGGGAGGAAGGAAAGAAAGGAGAGAGGAAAGAGGGAAGGAAGGACGGAGGAAAGAAGGAAGGAAAGGAGGGAGGAAGGAAGGAAAGGAGGGAGGAAGGATGGAAAGGAATACATTCCTGTTGTCCTCGAAATAAGGAAGGAAGGGTGGAAGAAGGAAGGCAGGAAGGAAAGGAGGGAGGAAGGAAGGGAGGAAGGGAGGAAGAAGGAAGTAAAGGAGGGAGGGAGGAAGGGAGGGAGGAAGACGGAATTAAAGGAGGGAGGGAGGAAGGAAAGAAAGGAGAGAGGAAAGAGGGAAGGAAGGACGGAGGAAAGAAGGAAGGAAAGGAGGGAGGAAGGAAGGAAAGGAGGAAGGAAGGAAGGAAAGGAGGAAGGAAGGAAGGAAAGGAATACATTAATGTACGATAAGTCGATAATCATTGTGACAGGCTTAGTGGACCTTTTTTAAAGAGTCCAAACTATTCAATTAATTTTAATGATCCTAAAACAAAGAAAATCAGCCTCCAAATGTAAAAACTGTTAGTCATCAACAGCTGTAGGCCTATATAAGTGTGTTTCTCCAAAGCTACACAACTAAGAGTGAGTTTAATGCCACAGTAGAAATGGAAAGTCATTGAAGGCCAAAGTAAAAAGCCTGGAAAAGAAAATGATTTTGACCTATAATTACAGATCAATCATTTCAAGGTGAATCTGTACATTTCTTTTTTTCTTTTTTTTTTTATCCAATTGAGATCTAGGTCTATATTTAACCTCCTCCCGGGTCAAATTGACCCCGCCTGTTTTGACTGTTCCTTCCTTCCTTCCTTCCTTCCTTCCTTCCTTCTTTCCTTCCTTCCGTCCTTCCTTCCTTCCTCCCTCCTTTCCTTCCTTCCTCCCTCCTTTCCTTCCTCCTTCCTCCCTCCTTTCCTTCCTCCTTCCTCCCTCCTTTCACTTTTCCTTCCTTCCTCCCTTCCTTCTTCCTGCCTTCCTTCCTTCCTTTCCTTCCTCCCTCCTTTCCTTCCTTCTTCCTCCCTCCCTCTCTCCCTTCCTTCCTCCCTCCTTTCCTTCCTTCTTTCCTCAGTTCTTCCTTCCTTCCTTTCCTTCCTCCCACTTTTCCTTCCTTCCTTCCTCCCTCTTTTCCTTCTTTCCTTCCTTCCTTTCTTCCTTCGTCCCTCCTTTCCTTCCTTCCTCCCTCCCTTCCTTCTTCCTGCCTTCCTTCCTTCCTTTCCTTCCTCCCTCCTTTCCTTCCTTCTTCCTCCCTCCCTCTCTCCCTTCCTTCCTCCCTCCTTTCCTTCCTTCTTTCCTCAGTTCTTCCTTCCTCCCTTTCCTTCCTCCCTCTTTTCCTTCCTTCCTTCCTTCCTTCCGTCCTTCCTTTCTTCAATCATTTCAAGGTGAATCTGTACGTTTCCTTTTTTTTTTTTTTATCCAATTCCATGGACACTAGTCAGTCAATCTTTCCTGTGAATCACTTATTCTGTTATTCTGTACAGGGTCATGTATCAACACCCGAGGAACAGTGCCAGTCTATGAAGTCCATTTAACATAGTGGCCAAATCATGTACCATTATAACTACCAGGTCCATCATGTGACGCATACTGGTCCAAAAAACACTTTTCTCCTTTCATAATCATTGGAAAAGAGACAAGGATCCTGACACTTTTTGCAAAATCACTCATATTATTATCAGAATTAGATCCAAAGTCTAAAAGAGCTGCATGATTGAATTTGATCCCATTGAAGTGAATGAGGACCTGGAGGTCAGCTGGCTTGGATGTGCTGGAGAAAGACTCTACTGAGCATGCTCAATGGGCCCAAAAAGTGCAGAAGGAATGAATGTGTGCCATTTTTGAATGTTGTATCGATTTCTTATTGTCACTGCCCGATTGTACGGTAACTCCACTTGGACAAACTTAATTCCGTCTCTGCCATAGCAATGCTATAATGATCATACATCATTATTTTTCAGTCTCTTAATTAGAATACAACCAGAAAATACAATAAATGTGTATGCTGTATTAAAGAAATGGGGGGGGGGGGGGTGTAAGATAAAATAGGAGCAGCTCAAAAATATAATGATAAAAACTAAAAAAGGACCTTAAACTGCAGTTATAACATATAGTATATACAACAATAAAATTAAAAACTAAAAGGAAAAAAGGACATTCTTTGCACTAGAGCAATAGCAGGGACTTTAATTAACCTTCCTGTCGTCCTCCCGGGTCAAATTGACCCTGTCTTTTGTGACTGTTCCTTCTTTCCTCCCTTCCTTTCTTCCTTCCTTCTGTCCTTCTTTCCTTCCTTCATTCCTTCCCCCTTTTCTCTTTTTTCCTCCACCCCTTCCTTCCTCCCTTCCTTCTTTCCTCTGTCCTTCTTTCCTTCCTTCTTTCCTCCCTTCCTTCCTTCCTTCCTTCCTCCCTTCCTTCCTTCCTCCCTTCCTCTTTTCCTTTCTCCCTCCCTCCCTCCAACCTTCCTTCCGTCCTTCTTCTCTCCAACCTTCCTTCCGTCCTTCTTCCCTCCAACCTTCCTTCCCTCCTTCCTTCCTTCCTTCCTTCCTTTCTGCCCTCCATCCTTCCTCCCTCCTTTTCTTCCTTCCTCCCTCCCTCCCTCCCTCCCTCCCTCCCTTCCTTGACTTGAGGACAACAGGAGGGTTAACAATATTTAATAATTAATGTAGTTGTAGTTTCTATGATGGTGGTGGCCTAAGACTTTTGCATAGTACTGCGTATATATATAGACCGAATAATACATCCATGGTTATGTGGGGTTGAAATCTATCCCAGCATGCATTGGGTGAGATTCAGGGTCACCAAAACTACCTTGTAACTGCAATCTGTCTCACTGATGGAACTGAATTATAAATAGAAATGTGCCACTCGTGGTAGTAATGCCACATCCAACAAAACAATGTGCTTAGCTTTGCTGCTCGGACTCTTATCTTCATTACCTTGGAGCTACGTGCATGTGTGTGTGTGTGTGTGTGTGTGTGTGTGTGTGTGTGTGTGTGTGTGAGAGAGAGAGAGAGAGAGAGGGAGAGTAAATGCAGACCATACCTGGGGTACTGCATGCCTATCAGGTTTCTCTGATATACATCTTATGTGCTCTGGGAGAACCTAATCCTTTAGCTGATATAGTGAGCAGTAATGGCTTGTACCTATGGTTTATTCACTTAGATAAAGGCCATTATATGAGACTCACTTTGCCACTTACCCACTCGCTTACTGCTGTCCATACATATCGTAGAAAATAAGCTAAGAAAGGAGCCAACAAGCCAATAAATCACACAACTTTTGTTTCCAGTGAAGCTTAGAGATGCCGTTTCATGAAGTAGTGTGGAAGAGATTAACGTGAAAAGCACATGTATCACTTTTCTCATATTACCATAAGTATCTCTAATCTGATTAGAAATGGAGAGTAATGGATTACATCAGAGGTGTCAAAATCATTTTCATTCAAGGGCCACATACAGAACAATTTGATCTCATGTGGGCCGGATCATTAAAAAGATGGAGGGAAGGCAGGAAGGAAGGAAGGAAGGAAGGAAATAAGAAGGTAAGGAAGGAAAGAGGCAAAAGGAAGGAGGGAAGAAAGGTAGGAAGGACAGATGTAATGAAGTACAGAAGGAAGGAAGGAAGGACAGATGGAAGAAAGGGAGGGAAGAAAGGAAGGAAATAAGAAGGGAAGGAAGGAAAGACAGGCAAAAGGAAGGAGGGAAGAAAGGTAGGAAGGACAGATGTAAAGAAGTACAGAAGGAAGGAAGGAAGGAAGGACAGATGGAAGAAAGGAAGGAAATAAGAAGGGAAGGAAGGAAAGAGGCAAAAGGAAGGAGGGAAGAAAGGTAGGAAAGACAGATGTAAAGAAGTACAGAAGGAAGGAAGGAAGGAAGGACAGATGGAAGAAAGAGAGGGAAGAAAGGAAGGAAATAAGAAGGGAAGGAAGGATGGAAGAAAGGAAGGAAAGACAGATGGAAGGAAGGAAGGAAGGAAGGAAGGAAGGAAGGAAGGGAGGGAGGGAGGAAGGAAGGACAGATGGAAGAAAGGGAGGAAGGACAGATGGAAGGAAGGAGGGAAGGAAGAAAGGATAAAAGGAAAGCAGTGAAGTGTCTGCAGCCTTAAAGACACATGGGAGGTTCAAATGCCCCAAAAGAGGCTGCGATGATTCACTGTAGTTGGACAAAATAAATAAAATAAAATACTCTTCCATCTGTTAAAATCTACTAGAGTCTGACCTGTGAAGCTAGGCAGGAAATAAATACCTAAATAAATAAATAGTCAGATTACTCTAGGACAGAGGTGTCAAACTCATCTTCATTCAAGGGCCACAAACATCCCAATTTGATCTCATGTGGGCTGGATCATTAAAAAGATGTAAGGAAGGAAGGAAGGAAGGAAAGACAAAAGAAGTGAGGCAGAAAGGAAGGAAGGACAGGTGGAAGGAAGGAAAGAATAAAAGTGAGGAAGGATGAAAGAAAAGAAAGGAAAGGTTGGAAAATAAGACAGGGAGGAAAGATGGAAGGGAGGGAGGAAGGACAGATGGAAGGAAGGAAGGGAAAAAGACAGGAAGGAAAGATGGAAGGGAGGGAGGAAGGACAGATGGAAGGAAGGAAGGGAAAAAGACAGGAAGGAAAGATGGAAGGAAGGGAGGAAGGACAGATGGATGGATGGAAGGGAGGAAGGACAGATGGAAGGACGGGAGGAAGGAAGGACAGATGGAAGGAAGGAAGGAAGGAAGGAAAGAAGGAAGGAAGGAAGGAAGGAAAAGAAGACAGGAAGGAAAGATGGAAGGAAGGGAGGAAGGACAGATGGAAGGAAGGAAGGAAGGAAGGAAGGAAAAAAAGACAGTAAGGAAAGATGGAAGGAAGGGAGGAAGGACAGATGGATGGATGGAAGGGAGGAAGGACAGATGGAAGGAAGGAAGGAAGGACAGATGGAAGGAAGGAAGGGAGGAAAAAAAGACAGGAAGGAAAGTTGGCCGAATTGGACCCCTCGGAGGGCCGGTTCTGGCCCACGGGCCACATGTTTGACACCCCTGCTCTAGGAAATGAAACCTGTTGATTTATCTCACAATCATTTTGCTAGAATTTCAAATATGTGCTTTTAACAATGACACCAATTATTAGAGTCATACCACAGGTGAGGTGTGTGTGTGCAGGTGTGTGTGTGCATGTAGTGTGTGTGCAGGTGTGTGTTTGCAGGTGTGTGTGTGTGTGCATGTAGTGTTATGTGGTTATGATGATGCTATTTGATGCTTATTCACATGCAATGATCCTCTATGTCACAGTTTAACCCTCCTGTTGTCCTCACGTCAAGGAAGGAAGGAATTGAGGAAGAAGGAAGGAAAGGAAAGGAGGAAGAAGGAAGGAAAGGAAAGGAGGGAGGGAGGAAGGAAGGAAGAAAGGACAGAAGGAAGGAAGTAAAGGGGTGGAGGGAAAGGAGGGAGGAAGAAGGAAAGAGGAAAAGAGGAAGGAAGGGAGGAGGGAAAGGAAGGAAGGAAGGAGGGAAGAAAGAAGGAGGGAGGGAGGAGGGAAAGGAAGGAAGGAGGGAAGGAAGGAAGGAAGGAAAGGAGGGAGGAAGAAGAAAGGAAGGAAGGAAAGAAGGTAGGAGGGAGGGAGGAAAGAAGGAAGGAAAGAAGGAGGGAGGGAGGAAAGAAAGAGAGAAGAATGAAAGAAAGACAGCGAGAAAGAGGGAGGAAGGGCAGTCAAAACAGACGGGGTCAATTTTACCCGGGAGGACGACAGGAAGGTTAAGGAGTCCTGTGTCCTATAGGAAGAAGAAAAGGGGATGGAGGGAGAAAATAAGGAAGGGAGGAAGGAAAGGAAGAGAGAAGGAGGGAGGAAGGAAGGAAGGCAGGTAGGAACAGTCAAAACAGACAGGGTCAATTTGTCCTATAGGAGCTGTGGCAAGACATTAAAATGCATCCCAAACTTCTCCTTTAGTCGCAGCTGCTATCTGCAAGAAAGTACCTTTATACACTTAAACTGCAACAGGAAGTACATGTATAGGTGATGTATTGCTGCCTAAAGTGCATTTCCTGTCAACATAATCCTCTTTATTTAACATACTGTGTCTGGTAAGTTGCTAAAATGGTCGAGACTGAACATTTTAGTACGAGTAGTTAAACATTAATGAGCTTGTTTATGGTTATGTTTAGACACTGGAGGCTCCTGGTTGGGATTTAAGTTAAGGGGAAAGATCATAAACTTGGATTACAGAAGGAAAAAATAACAAGAAGTACATTTGTAGGTAATGTAATCCTGCCTAAAGTGCATTTTCTGGCAATATAATGATCGTTATTTAAGATACTGTAGAAAATGGTTGAGATTGAACAGATCAGCTGGTAGTTAATAAGGCATTATTGAGCTTGTTTATGGTTATGTTCAGACACTAGAAGCACTTATAGGTAAGATTTAAACTTAGGAAAAGATGATGAACTATGATCTTTTACTAACTTTAAAGTCTGTGTAAAGTAAGAATAAATATGTGTTCTGAGTTTGACATACCACAGAAAAGTGTGTTTTTAACCACCCTGCCAAATTTGAATGATTAATAAAATCGTCAAATATATGAAATTAGGCTTCAAAGTTGTGTAAAAAGCAAGCAGCCACTTTTTCTGCTGACAAATGCTGAAGCCCCGCCCCCTACCAAGTGTCATCTGTCAATCAAAGTCACCACCTCTACCAGAAACATGGACGCTACGTCTGAGAGCTTTCTGCTGCTAACTCTGCTACTAGCTCGGCGGCTAGCTCTGCGGCTAACTCGGCTACTAGCTTGGCGGCTAATTCGGCTACTAGCTCGGCTACTAACTCGGGGGCTAATTCAGCGGCTAACTCAGCAGCTAGCTCCGCGGCTAACTCTGCTGCTAGCTCCGCGGCTAACTCAGCAGCTAGCTCGGCTGCTAGCTCGGCTGCTAACTCAGCTAGCTGGCTAACTGTAGACTGTAGTAGTAGTAGTGTGTGCTGAATGTATTTATACCTCTACAGCAGCAGGGGCGGGTTTATGCTAATCACTAAATCCTGAACACAGAAATGTTGAAACACAGTTTGTGAAGCCTAGCTCCACAATTCAAATCTAAATGGTTGAAATGCTTTTTGAATTCACTTAACACAGTACACAGTCTTTAACTAAAGTGCTTTAGTTGTTGTTAAACACACACTATCACGCTATCAGGAGCCGAACCCACCGTTCACCCCCTGACCTCCTCCTTACGACATCAATCAGCCGTATAAAAATATCGCTTCATTCTTTCCAAAAAATGCGTCTTGTGAACATAATCAACACAGCAAACCTTGTTTTCGGAAAATAATTTAGCACCATATAAAGATAATTTCTAGGGGACAAGGTTGTTATAGTTGAGTCTAGCTTTTATTTTAGTTTTTTATATATTTAGTAAGATTGTGTTTAACTGGAAGTCGGGACTCGGGACGCATACCAGCTGTGAATAAACTGCAAATGTCTGAAAGTACTAAGTGACAGAAGCAGTTATGAAGCTGTAGCTGTATAAGGACACATATTTCTCTCTGTGTGTTTCAGTTTAAATGGTTTTGCTTGGCTGTGTGAGCTTATTCTGAAGTTGTTTTGTAGTTAGTAGAGCTCTCTCTCCTATCAACACTCCTCTTAAGCCTCATTTGAAACGGATTTAATTCTCGTGGGTGAGTTGTGGTGATTTTAAAGTTACCTGCCCCCCGATCAGTGAGTCTAATCCAGTCTGAAGCACGTAGTACTGTATGTGGGTAATTTTTTTAACTCCCACTGCTATTACCTACTGTGGGTTTTTTTTTTTTTCTCCCAGTGAACTCGACGGTCCTCCTAGAATTTAAATCCCATCTGGAGCGACGTCCTTGTATTTTAAAGTGGATCTCTTGAGGGTTTTTTTTCTTTCTTTCTTTTCTTTTTTTTCTTGGTTAACCCTTAAACAGACAACGTGCACCAGGAGATACAGACTCTTTAACCTTCTTGTTGTCCTTCCTCTGTCCTTCCTTCCTTCCTTCCTTCCTTCCTTCCTCAGATCTAAGTTCAGCTGTTAGGGTAAATGTTCCCTCCTTCTGTCCTTTCTTCCTTCCTTCATCTGTCCTTCCTTTCTTTCTTCCTTCCTTCCTTCCTTCCCTTCCTCCCTCCTTTCCTTCCTTCTTCCTCCTTGCTTCCCTTCCTTCCTCCTTTTCCTTCCTTCTTCCTCCCTTGCTTCCCTTCCTTCTTCCCTCCCTACCTCCTTTCCTTCCTTCTTCCCTCCCTTTCCTTCCTTCTTCCTCCTTGCTTCTCTTCCTTCCTCCTTTTCCTTCCTTCTTCCCTCCCTACCTCCTTTCCTTCCTTCTTCCCTCCTTTCCTTCCTACCTTCCTTCCTTCCTCCCTCCTTCCTTTCCTTCCTTCTTCCTCCCTTGCTTCCCTTCCTTCCTTCTTTCCTTCCTTCCTTCCTTTGCAATTGACATAACTAGTAAGGCCTGTTTAAGGGTTAAAGAGCTCTACTTTTACCTTCTACTGCATTTCATTAGCTCAGCGTGAAAATAGATTTTTAAGTGAAAACAAAGGAAGTCAAACATGTTGAAAACAATACTAACACTGACTAAAGCAGGGATGTCAAACATGCGGCCCGTGGGCCAGAACCGGCCCGCCGAGGGGTCCAATCCGGCCCACTTTCCTTCCTGTCTTTTTTTTCCTCCCTTCCTTCCTCCATTTCTTTCTTTCTTTCTTTCTTTTTTCCTTCTTTCCTTCCTTTGTTCCTACCATCTTTCCTTCCTGTCTTCTTTTCCTTCCTTCCTTCCTGCCTGCCTTCCTTCCTTCCTCCCTTCCTTCTGTCCTTCCTTACCCCTTTGCTTTCATTTTTCCTTCCGTCCTTCCTTCTTCCCTGTCTTTCTTTTTTCCTTCCTTCCTTCTTTCCGTCCTTCCTTCCGTCCTTCTTTCCTTCCTGTCTTATTTTCCTTCCTTCCTGTCTTATTTTCCTTCCTTCCTGTCTTCCTTCCTTCTTTCCTTCCTTCCTTCGTTCCTTCCTTCCTTCCTTCCTTCCTTCCTTCCTTCGTTCCTTCCTTCCTTCCTTCTTTTCCTTCCCTTCTTTCCTTCCTTCCTTCCATCTTTTTAATAATCCGGCCCACATGAGATCAAATTGGACTATATGTGGCCCTTGAATGAAAATGAGTTTGACACCTCTGGACTAAATTGTCTTTAAAAGAAGAAGTTGTGTGGTAGATGCATGTATCTGGATGCATGAGTCTATTTATTTTACCTTACTATGTAAATCTAAGGAACATTGCACAAGAAAATATCTCAGATTTTCTGCACATTGCACATTTATTTTTTTTATCTGTATGATAGTTTATTCTGTATATAACCTCAGGAACTTCTGCATATTGCACATTCATATATTGCACATTTATTTAGACAAAGATTTAGTTTACTGTAAATAGTATTTTATTTATTTTACACTATTTTGAAGTACACTTTCACCCTTATGTTGCTACTTTTTTCCACTGCACTGCTGGGGCAATTTGAATTTCTCACAGTGGGGATCAATAAAGACTTATCTTATCTTATATTATCTTATATTATCATATCTTATCTTGTCTTATCTTATTGTATATTATCTTGTCTTATATTATATTATCTTATCTCATCTTATCTTATCGTATATTATCTTATATTATCATATCTTATCTTGTCTTGTCTTATATTATCTTATCTCATCTTATCTTATCGTATATTATATTATATTATCTTATGTTATCTTATCATATATTATATTATCTTAACTTATCGTATAGTATCTTATATTATCTTATCTTAACAAAAAACAGGTACTGGACCAAAGGACTACATCTATAAAGGCAGTAGAAAGTCTGTTCTCTGTATCTCCCAATGCAGGTGTAGTTTAATGGGCCTTGAACTACACTATACCTGCATTGGGAGCTACAGTGAACCTTACCTTTCCTATACCTTTTAATAGGTTTCATTTCTAACCTTTATTCTTCTTTTTGCATTTAACAAACATCCTTGTTGTCTTCATTGTGTGTGTGTGTGTGTGTGTGTGTGTGTGTGTGTGTTGTATCTGCACTTTAAAACATGTTTTATTGTGTTTATGTTGCCATGGTTTCATGGTTTCATGTTTTTTTTTATGCTGCCTTGCTGCAAAAACAATTTCCTCTTGTGTGATGATGAAGATCTGAACTGATCTGACCTGAGCTGATAAGCACGGCCTTGTTCTGTTATTAGTTATAATAGTACTTCACCACATCAATTTGAATCTAATCAGTTTTAAATCACTAATATTATTGAGCTTCCTGATGTTTCTTTGTACAGATCTCATATCTGACCTCTTGCTTTGACCAAAAAAAAAAAGGATTTCAGAACAGGTCACTTCCCTACCTTCCTATGCATTATACTATATTGTGTTTTATTGATCCAATACAAGAAAATATGTTTTTGGCTTGACACAAAGAGATCGAAGGTCGGAGTCAGCAGCACAGAATCAGCCTCTTTGCTCGGAAGTGATTCAGCTGTTACGACGCTTGCCAAAAACGTTGGCTTATAGCTCTAGTAGTCTCTCTACTCATCACACGTCTCTCAGATTCAATCCGAGTAATTCAATGTTTTTTTATGCCTAAGTGCGTTCAATACTTTTGCACACTCAGCGTATGTCTAGGTGGACGTCTTAGCACTAAATCTACCAAAGTGTGTTAGGAATGGGGATTATCTCATCAATTTAAAAGACTCCTCGCTAAAAAGACGTATTGACGAAAACACCAGAAGTCATCTATATTCAAGATGTGGACCGTGTGCAGATTTCTGTAAAGGACTCTGGCTGATTCACTTCAATCCATACTGAGCTCCATATTCATGTCCAAGCCTGCAGCAAGTGTTTATGTATGTGAGAAACACTGAGACAGACTGAGTGTGCATTTTGCATTTTGCATTGTGTGTGTGTGTGTGTGTGTGTGTGTGTGTGTGTGTGTGTGTGTGTGTGTGGCTGGTGGACTCATTATTATCATCAGCAGCTAATTGAGGAGATATCACAGCTGTGCAAATTACATCTGACCTTTGTGTTCACACGACTCCACACAGCACAGTCTTTTGTTTAGTTTTTTTTAAAGCTTATTTTCATCGCCGTGTACGTGCGTGTGTGTGTGTGTGTGTGTGTGTGTGTGTGTGTGTGTGTGTGTGTGTGAGAGAGACAGAGAGAGACAGAGAGAGAGAGAGGAGAGTGAGGGAACAAGGAGGTAAAGCAAGCTAAAATTGTGCCGTCCTTCACACTTTAAAAGCGAGCTTGAAATGTAGGTGAAGGCCAGGATGAAGTATATTTTTTTATATTCCTCTCTTTGCACAGCTCCTTTATTTAAATACACACATCCTCTACCAACACCCAACTAGTTTTTAACCCTCCTGTTATGCTCCCGGGTCAAATTGACCCATCTGTTTTGACTCTTCCTTCCTTCCTTCCTTCCTTCCTTCCTTCCTTCCTTCCTGCCTACCTTCCGTCCCTCCTTCCTTCCTACCTTCCTTCCCTCCTTCCTCCTTTCCTTCCTTCCTTCCTTCCTTCCTTCCTACCTTCCTTCCTTCCTTCCTCCTTTCCTCCTTTCCTTCCTTCCCTCCCTCCCTCCCTCCATCCTTTCCTTCCTTCCTTCCGTCCTTCCTTCCTGCCTACCTTCCGTCCCTCCTTCCTTCCTACCTTCCTTCCCTCCTTCCTCCTTTCCTTCCTTCCTCCCCTCCCTCTCTCCTTTCCTTCCTTCCTTCCTTCCTTCCTTCCTACCTTCCTTCCTTCCTTCCTTCCTTCCTTCCTCCTTTCCTTCCTTCCTTCCTTCCTTCCTTCCTTCCCTCCCTCCCTCCTTTCCTTCCCTCCCTCCATCCCTCCTTCCTCCTTTCCTTCCTTCCTTCCTCCCTTCTTCCTCCTTCCTTCCTTCCTTCCTTCCTTCCTTCCTCCCTGCCTTCTTTCCTTTACTCCCTTCCTCCCTCCCTCCCTTCTTTGACTGGAACACAACAGGAGGGTTAATAACATTTTTTTAGATAACTGAGTCAAATTGACCTCGCACACATTGTTATTTTCACTCCTCTCCATCAGGACAAAAGTAATCAACCACAAAACAATGAAGTATTTAATATTTCTGACATATAATACTCATCATGAACACTTCAGTTAGTCCTCAAAGCTAATTACCATGTTACTCTTAAATCAGTTTATTGTGTTAAATATTATAATTGTATGAAATTGGTCCAATGAATCAAACACTGGGTTGAAATTTAACCCTTTAACAGGCAACGTGCAACCAGGAGATACAGACAAATTGACCCCCTCTGTTTTGACTGTTCCTTCTTTCCTTCCTTCTTCCTCCTTTCCTTCCCTTCCTTTCTTCTATCCATCCATCCTTCCTTCCTTCCTTCCTCCCTCCTTTCCTTCCTTCCTCCCTCCTTTCCTTCCTCCTTCCTTTCCTTCCTTCTTCCCTCCTCTCCTCCCTCCTTCCTTTCCTCCCTTCTTCCGTCCTTTCCTCCCTCCTTCCTTTCCTTCGTTCTTCCTCCCTCCTTTCCTCCCTCCTTTCCTTCCTTCTTCCTCCCTTCCTTCCATCTTCCTCCCTTCCTTCCTCCTTCCTTTCCTTCCTTCTTCCTCCCTTCCTTCCCTTCCTTCCTCCCTCCTTTCCTTTCTTCCTCCCTCCTTTCCTTCCTTCCTTCCTTTCCTTCCTTCTTCCTTCCCTTCCTCCCTCCTTCCCTTCCTCCTTCCTTTCCTTCCTTCCTCCCTCCTTTCCTTCCTTCTTCCTCCCTTCCTTCTCTTCCTTCCCTTCCTTCTTCCCTCCCTTCCTTCCTTCCTTCCTTCCTTCCTTCCTTCTTTCCTTCCTTCCTTTCCTTTCTTCCTTCCTTCCTTCCTTCTTTCCTTCCTTCCTTCTTTCCTTCCTTCCTTACTTTAGGTGCAAATGACATAACTAATAAGGATTTTTAATATCTAATTTTCCACTCCTGCCTGTTTAAGGGTTAAGATGTTTTAAATGTTTAAACCATCATAAAGCCTTACTCATTAATTCCTCTTTATCATTAAGAGCAAAGATAAGCACCAGCCAGCGTGTCCATGTGGGCCCCACGTGGGTTAAATGGGGGCTACGTGGGAACTGAGTGGGCTTGGGCTTGAACTGGGCAAATTTAGCGGGTCCCACATGGTTTCGGTAATGTGGGCCCCACATGTGAAGCCCTTGTTGTAAGGCATGGAGTTAGTTTAATGAGTAAATTCTTCTTTTTTAGAAACCGTATTACTATTGTTATTTCTTTTAACAATGATAATAATAATACTTCTTACCCTACTATCTTATTGTAAAACCTTTTACCTATTTTTTCTAACCCTCCTATTGTCCTCGAGTCAAGGAAGGAAGAAGGAAAGATGAAAGGGAGGAAGAAGGAAGGAAAGGAAGGAGGAAGGAAGAAGGAAATAGGGAAAGGAGGGAGGAATGAAACAAGGATAGAATGAAGGAAGAACGGAGGAAAGAAGGACGGTAGGAGGGAGGGAGGGAGAAAGGAAGGTAGGAAGGTAGAGGGAAGAAAGGGAGGGAGGAAGGAAAGGAAGGAAGGAGGGAAGGTAAGAAGAAAAGGGGATGAAGGAAGGAAAGAAGGAAGGGAGGAGAGAAAGAGGGAGGGAGGAAGGAAGGAAGGAAGGGAGGAAAGAAGGAACAGTCAAAACAGACGGGGTCCATTTGACCCGGGAGGACGACAGGAAGGTTAATGCTGTCTTATATGTTTTTATAACATCTTCTTATTTTATGTTAATGTAATGTTATATATTTTTGTCATGTATGATCTTTACTTGTTTTTAAGCACATTGAGTCTAACCCTGTCGTATGAAATGTGCTATATAAATAAACTTGACTTGACTTGGACATAAATGGGGCAAATTGTAGGGGCCCCATATTGTTTCAGAAGCATGGACCCCAATTTAAGGTCCAGTCTGATCCCACTTAGACCCCATGTGGGCAAACATAATAATGATAATAATTAGTTAAATTTATATAGCACCTTTGTAGACCAAAGGACATATGGGGCCTACAGCTGAGACCCAGCCAGAACCCACTTGAAGCCCATATGGGTAAACACAGGTGGGGTCACCATGGAAACTGCAGACAAACCCAGTTAGGACCCATATTGCAGCCCAAATTGAACCATTATGGGGCTCACATGGACATGCTGGCTGGGTAGCATCACTTTTTAAATGATATCCAGCCCTATGGGACAATGATTTCTTTTCCCTGTGTAAGATTCCTTACATTATTCCTTCTAGGTAGCTCAGTGGGTGTTTGATTTTGAGTTCATTTATCGAATTGAAGCTTTTACAGAGTCAGAAAATGATATGTTTGGACTGTATTAGCTTCACAGGAAGTTGTCTCATCCAATCCATTCACACAGAAGTTTATTGTTTCTTTTATTTTTTTTAATTATTGTTGTTTGTGTGTTTCTTCTGGTTCTACTTCAGAAGCCACAGTAGCTGAAGCAGTCGCCGTGCTTTCTCCCATCAGATCAACTTAACCAGCTGCTATGGCTAAAATGAGCTCTGTGCCTGTCACGCTGGTTCCCCCCCACCACCTCGCATGCACACACACACACACACACACACACACACACACACACACACACATGCATAGCAATCCTCTCCCAGTTGCAGCAGCAGCCTGGCGAGCTCATGGCTGGCATCACTGTGGACTCCCAGGTTTAAATACAGACACTACGGTGTTGAGTCCTGCTGCTTGCCGCTGCCACATACGTGTGTGTGTGTGTGTGTGTGTGTGTGTGTGTGTGTGCGTGTGTGTGTGTGCATGTTCGTGTGTGTGTGTGCCAGGCTCCACACCTCGGCAAAAAAGGATTAAAGATGCCCTTTCACCCCCAAGAGGAAGCAGCGGGCTCATAACCCCAACACATCTGTGACTGATCCATCATTTTATTACAGTTATATTTATATATCACTCTCTCTCTCTCTCTCTCTCTCTCTCTCTCTCTGTGTGTCTCTCTCTCTATCTATCTATCCATCTATCTGTCTTCCTCTTTATTTCATCATTTCATTCTTATCTCTTCTTCTCTCACTTGTAACTTAATCTCACAGTCTTCTCGCCCCCCTTCCTCTAATCTTATCTTTCCTCCATCATTATTTCTTCCCTTCTTCTTCTTCTTCTCAGTTTTGCAGCTTTTTGAAACCCTCATGGTGTCCTAGA
>NC_070588.1:2787501-2811610 GCF_027409825.1 Scomber japonicus | reverse complement strand
TGTGTTGAGACTTGGCGTTTATCGTGGTCTTCTTTCTCTTCAGGAGTGCATCGCTCTGTCTCTGCACACACATTCACACAAACACTCAAACATCACATGACCCCCGTTTGACCCCCGTTTGACCCCCGTTTGACTCCCAGTTTATTTTAATGTCAGATTATTTATGTTTCATGTTATTTACTTCTGAGTTGTTGACCTGCCCGAAGACGACACATGAAAACTAGACTCATAACTGACCGACTGACTGACTGACTGTCAAACTAGCTAACCGACCGACTGATTCACTAACTGACTGACCGAACAATCGACCGACTAACTAACCAACCAAGTGAGTAACTAGCTAACGCGTCGATCAACTGACTGACTGATCTGACTGATTAACTAAGTAACTGACTGACTGACTGACTGACCGACTAACTAACCAACTAAGTAAGTAAGTAACTAACTAGCTAACTGACCGATTGACTGATTAACTAAATAACTAACTAACAAACTAGCTAATCCGACCGACTGATTCACTAACTGACTGACTGACCGACCAACCAACTAAGTAAGTAACTAACTAGCTAACTGACCGACTGACCAATTATCTGACCGACCGACTAACTGACTGACTGATCTGACTAACCGGCTGACCCGATTAACTGACTGACGGACTGACTGACCGTCAAACTAGCTTGACTGACTGATTCACTAACTGACTGACTGACTGATTCACTAACTGACTGACTGACTGATTCACTAAACTGACTGACTGACTGATTTCACTAACTGACTGACTGACTGACTGATTCACTAACTAACTAACTGACTGACTGACCGACTGACTGTCAAACTAACTCACTGACTGACTGACTGACCGACTAGCCAGCCGACTGACCGACCGACTGACTGACTGACTGATATAACTAACTAACTAACTGACTGACTGATTAACTAACTAACTAACTGACTGATTAACTGACTGACTGACTGTCAAACTAGCAAACCGACCGACTGATTCACTAACTGACTGACTGACTGACCGACCAACTAACTAACCAAGTAAGTAACTACTAGCTAACTGACCGACTGACTGACTGAATGACCGACTGACCTACTAACTAACTAACTGACTGACCGACTGGATTAACTAACTAACTGACCGACTGATTAATTAACTCACTGACCGACTGACTGATTCACTAACTGACTAACTAACTGACCGACTGACCTACTAACTAACTAACTAACTGACCTACTAACTAACTAACTAACTGACCTACTAACTAACTAACTAACTGACCGACTGATTAATTAACTCACTGACCGACTGACTGATTCACTAACTGACTAACTAACTAACTAACTGACCGACCGACCGACTGATTAATTAACTCACTGACCGACTGACTGATTCACTAACTGACTAACTAACTATCTAACTGACTGACCGACTAACTAACCGAGCTGACTAACTAACTAACGGACTCAGTGAGTAACTGACTGACTGACTGATTCACTAACTGACCACCCAACACACATTAATTAAGACATATTTCTGCAGCAGTGTGAACGTACATATTGATTGATGAGTGTTCTGCTTCCTGCTAATTAAATATTAAATATATAAATAAACTCCTCCAGCGTCTGTGAGTCTGTGATGAATGTGAAGTTCGGTCATCAGCCCAAAATTAATGACACCCCAACAGATGTGAGATGTGAACTCATGAACACAACTTATATCTCACCTCCGAGTCTCACTGCTAACTTTTATATTATTTTATAATATATCAGAGGTTTCTGATTTTATCTATTTGTGCAGCATGTTATTTATAAGTTTATAAGTCAAGGTAAATTCATTTTATAGCTCATTTCAACATCAAGATCATTCAAAGTGCTTCACATAAAATATAAAATGCATCCAGACAGGATATAAAAGTAACACATGACTAAAATAAAACATTTAAAGTCGCAAAGAGCAATTTATAAATATGTTAAAACTAGTTATAAAGCAGCATCAAGGTTTGTTAAAATGTACATTTAGTATTTTTGTTGGTTTTATATCATTTAAATGACATTTGCACCATTTTTTTACCAAAAGTCAGACTGAATGCTCCTGAAAATGTCAAATGGTGTAACCACGAAAGAATGATAGATATTAAATAAGGGAAGGGAGGGAGGAAGGAAGGAGGGAAGGAAGAAGGAAGGAAGGGAGGAAGAAAGAAGGAAGGTATGAAGGAGGGAGGGAGAAAGGAAAGAAGGAAGGGAGGAAAGAGAGAAGGAGGGAGGGAGGAAAGAAGGAACAGTCAAAACAGACTTATACTAATAATGACTTAATTTAAAACATGTAAATGTTTCCTGGTCTCCATGGTAACCAGATGAAATGTAATATTTAGAACAATAGTATTCCATTAGCTTTATTTAATATAAAAGTTATAATGTAAGATCATGCCAAACTAGTTGATATGGTGTTAGGTAGGAAGGAAGGAAGGAAGGAAGGAAGGATGTAAGATCGTGCCACACTAGTTGATATGGTGTTAGGTAGGAAGGAAGGAAGGAAGGAAGGAAGGAAGGATGGAAGATCATGCCAAACTAGTTGATATGGTGTTAGGTAGGAAGGAAGGAAGGAAGGAAGGAAGGAAGGAAGGGAAGGAAGGATGTAAGATCATGCCAAACTAGTTGATATGGTGTTGGGTAGGAAGGAAGGAAGGAAGGAAGGAAGGAAGGAAGGAAGGGAGGGTAGGAAGGAAGGAAGGAAGGAAGGATGTAAGATCATGCCAAACTAGTTGATATGGTGTTAGGTAGGAAGGAAGGAAGGAAGGAAGGAAGGAAGGAAGGAAGGAAGGAAGGAAGGAAGGAAGGTGTTTTATTGACTATTTACTGTTTTTAAGCAACGTTGAATTATTTGGTACAAAGTTTTTATGGTTACACCACTTAGACATTTTTACCATAATCCTCTAATATATTCTCTCTAAATGGATTAAAAAGCAGAAATTTGATGCTGGGCCTCCTACTGTTGGGCGAGGGCCCCGGCAGCAGAGCTCGGGGAGGCTACTGTTTCTGCTACTGTCAGTGAGATGGATGAGGGGGGGGGGGGGGGGGGACACAGGAAGAGGGAGACTCTATTTAGACCTGCTGACATCTTAGACTGGGTTTGACATGTGAGCAGCAACACACACACACACACACACACACACACACACACACACACACACACACACACACACATTGAGACACACACACACACACACAGCAAGGTTATTATAGTTTTTAAATTTTCAGTAGTTAGTTTTTCAGGTATTAACCTTCGTGTCGTCCTCCTCGTCTTTTTTGACTGTTCCTTCTCTCCTCCATTCCTTTCTTCCTTCTGTCCTTCTTTCCTTCCCTCCTTCCTTTCCTTCCTCCCTTCCTCCTTTTCTGTTTCTTTCCTCGCTTTTTCCTTCCTTCTTCCTCCCTTCCATCCTTCCTTCCATCCTTGCTTTTTTTCCTTTCTCCTTCGCTCCCTTCTACCTTCCTTCTTCCCTCCCTCCGTCCTTCCTTCCATCCTTCCTTCCTCCCTTCCTTTTTTTCCTATCTCCCTCGCTCCCTCCTACCTTCCTTCCTTCCTTCTTCTCTCCCCTCCGCCCTTCCATCCTTCCTTCCTCCCTTCCTTCCCTCCTTCCTTCCTCCCTTCTTTCCTTCCTTCCGACAGATGGATTGAAGGAAAGATGAAAAGAAGGAAGGAAGGAGGATGACATGAAGGTAAATTGTAGTTTTTATTCTTAGTTTTAGTTTTCGTCAACTATAATAACCCTGACACACACACACACACACACACACACACACACACACACACCAACCCCTCTTCCAACCCCCCCTCCAACCCCCCCCCACCCCCCCCCCCCCCCCCCCCCCAACTTTACTCGTGCCGGCACAGTGGACATATGGCTCCCCGAACACTTTAAAAACACATGCAAAAGAAATTAGTTAGCACTGACGATGATGACCAAATTACATCTGTCACACTCTCTCAGATGGGAGAGGCAGGTGGGGAGGGGCGGGGGGGGCGGGGGGCGGGGGGCTGGACACACACACACATCTGCACACACACACATATGCATATACACACGTGTGCAGTACAAAGGAGTAAAAGGATGACTCCATACTGTGCCACAGACAGGCAGAGTGATGGATATGATGGATCAATCATTCCTCTCAGTTTAATCAGGACATCAGTCACTGCAGCAGGACTCAGGGGTGATGGGTGAGGAGGGGGAGGGGCCGGGGGGGGGGGGGGAGGGGGGATGAGGAGGAGGGGGGGGGTTGAGGCCCCTTGTGGCTCTTTATTACCACATTTAACCCCTGATGTGGATCTTTATGGGTTGATGGAATGAGGGTGGTGTATATTTAAATTGTCAACAAGCACAGAGTGGTGTTAACAAGAGGAGAGGTGACAGGAAGTCTTCAATTAACTGGCTGCAACTATTAACCTCTTACATACTGCTCAGTTGTGACATTTAACAGCAAATGTCTTTTATTCTGAAATTTCCTTTTCCTAAAGTGGCCCTACTTTTGTATAGATGCTACAAATGTTTGTCCATTGAGGCTGTTCTGGGGTCACAGAAGGAAGGAAGGAGGGAAGGAAAGAAGAACAGAAGGAAGGGAGGAAGAAGGAGGGAAGGAGAGAGGGAGGAAAGAAGGAAGGAAGAAAAAGAGGGAAGGAAAGGAGGACAGAAGGAAGGAGGGAAGGAAAGAAGAACAGAAGGAAGGGAGGAAAGAAGGAAGGAAGGAAGGAAGGCTCCATTTATTATCTCCGTTCCTTCCTTCCTTCTTTCCTCCTATGTCCTTCTATCCTTCCTTCCTTTCCTTTCCTCCCTTCCTTCCCTCTTTCTTCTTCCTTTCCTTCCTTTCCTTCCTTCCCTCTTTCTTCCTCCCTTCCTTCCTTTCCTTCCTTCTTCCCTCCCTCTCATCCTTCCTTCCTTCGATCCTTCCTTCCTTCTTCCTCCCTTCCTTCCTTTCCTTCCTTCTTTCCTTCCTTCTTTGACCCGTTTTGACATTTAAACAGCTTGTAAAAACAACACCCCAAATGTCTTTTATTTTGAAATTTGATGACTTTTCCGTAGAGATGCTGCTAATGTTTGTCCATTGAGGCTGTTCTGGGTCAGATTATCTCCGTATCTATGTCCATGTGTTTTAGTGAAATGAATGTGTTTTAGTGAAATGAATGGTTAATAGTTTTAATAAGAAACTACAAGCATAAATGACCTTTAGTTGACCCGATCAGTATCTCTTCATCTCACGGTTACTATGGTAACTAGTTGTTTTTAGTCATTTTTATGTCTCTTTTTAGTAGTTTTGAGTCTCTTTAGTCACTCCGTCTCATGGTTACCATGGCAACTAGTTGTTTTTAGTCATTTCTTCCGTCTCTTTTTGGTAGTTTTGAGTCTCTTCAGTCACTCCATCTCATGGTTACTATGGTAACTAGATGGCAGCTGTCACTCAAACTAACTGTAGGTTGATTTGAGTCATCATTTTTGCATCTCTTTTTGGAAGCTTTTGGGTTTATTTAGTCAATTAAAGTCTCTTTTTAGTCATTTTTGGTAGTTTTGAGTCTTTTTAGTCTCTCCGTCTCATGGTTACTATGGTAACTAGATGGCAGCTGTCACTCAAACTAACTGTAGGTTGATTTTAGTCATTTTTGCATATCTTTTTGGAAGCTTTTGGGTTTATTTAATCAATTAAAGTCTCTTTTTAATCATTTTTATGTCTGTTTTAATAGTTTTTAGGGTTTTTTGTCTCTTTTAGTCATTTTTTTGGTGGTTAAGAGCAAAAGTTAGTGTGTTTTTGTGTATAAATGAAAGTTCATGCCACTGATCACAGGTTTCACTGATATCAGGAGGCTCTGTACTCGCGTGACAGTGACTGAAACAATGCAAATCTAATCTGTCATTACATCACTCTGCGTACATGTTCATGTGCATGCAAGCTTTTTCTATTATGAGCCAGTGTGTGGTTGCTCTGTGCAGGAAAGGTGACACAGCTACGTGATAAGTTTAGCATTGTGTTGTCTGCAGAGGAGCACCAAGCTAGCCCAACACTTAACCTCAAAAAGCTACGAAGTGAGAGAGAAGCATTGATTGATTTCTGCTGCCAGTAGAAAAAAGTCTCTAATCACCAGCAGCTCTGATTGTCTTCAACAATGAGGTCAGACACACACACACACACACACACACACACACACACACACACACACACACAAACACTCTGAGATTAGCCCAGCTCCGTTCCTCTCAGCTAAACAGCCAGAAAAACAGTCTGTCACACCCTCAATGCTTTTCCTCCAGAGCTACACACACACACACACACATACAGACACACACACACACACACGCACACATACAGACACACACACACACACACACACACACACAAGCACACTCATAAACACACACGCACACACACATACACCCACAGTAACATACACACACACACACACACACACACACACACACACACACACACACACACTCTCAGGTCACTTCTGTACAGATCCTTTAGCCTGAACAATGGGAGCGATTGGCAGACAGGAAATGACATCACAGTGTTTAAGGACAAACAGTCTGGTTACTGTGCTGCAGAGTCTCAGCTCATTTATTTCTGTTTCTCTCATTAAAAATACTAAAGAAGTAAATAATAAACATACTGTGGCTGTTATATAATATAATATAATATAATATAATGTTAATTAAATGTGCAGCAGAGACATTAATACAGTTTAATGGTTTAATGATCAGATGTATTAACAGTTAACAGACATTGAAAGTATCTATTTATAATAATAAATATAATATTAAGATATATAATCATGCATATATAAGGAAATATGTGTATATATGTGTATATGTTCACTGTATTATTATATGTGCATTATGAATATAGTAGGGCTGTCAAACGATTAATTTTTTAAATCGCGATTAATCGCAGACTTTCCATAGTTAATCACGATTAATCACGTTTTGAATTGCATGTTTAAAATCCTGTTATTTTCCATTTGAAGGCAGTTTTAAGCCCATAATGTAAAGCATTTCTTACCAGAGTGTCTTAACTGGGAATCAATCACGGCTCTGCTGCGACTCCCACACTCCAAAATGGTCCTTTGGTGGAGCTGAGGCTGGCTTGGCTGCACCTGGGTGTTTAGCGTGGAGGTGCTAACTCAAACTCCACGTACTCCGGTGGTAGTTAAACTCCGTTTGACACAGGTTGCATTTTACTTTTGACTTGTCAACTGAAGCGTCTGGAAGTGTTTTAAAGTTAAACAGATGGAAGGAAAGAGGGAAGGAAGGAAGGAAATAAGACAGGAAGGAAGGAAGGAAAGACAGGCAAAAGGAAGGAGGGAAGAAGTGAGGAAGGATAGATGGAAGGAAGGAAGAACAGGTGAAAGGAAGGAAGGAAGGAACAAAGGAAGGTAAGAAGGACAGATGGAAGGAAAAAAGGAAGGTAAGAAGGACAGATGGAAGGTAAGAAAGACGGATGAAAGGAAGGAAGTAAGGAAAGACAAGGAAGAAAGGAAAAAAGGAAGGTAAGAAGGACAGATGGAAGGAAGGAAGGACAGAAGGAAAGAAAAAGGAAGGAAGGAAGGACAGATGGAAGGACAGATGGAAGGAAAAAAGGAAGGAAGGATAGATGGAAGAAAAAAGGAAGGTAGGAAGGACAGATGAAAGGAAGGAAAGACAGAAGGAAGAAAGGAAAAAAGGAAGATAAGAAGGACAGATGAAAGGAAGGAAGGAAGGAAGGAAAGACAGAAGGAAGAAAGGAAAAAAGGAAGGTAAGAAGGACAGATGAAAGGAAGGAAACACAGGAAGGAAAGTGGGCCGGATTTCTCCCCTTGGTGGGCCGGTTCTGGCCCGCGGGCCTCATGTTTCACACCCCTGTTTTAAGGCTTCAGTTGTGACATCACTACTAGATTTGAGGCTCTGAGGACACGGAGGTCTGGTCTTCAGCAGATTAAAGATGACAGAGATCGATTGGCTTTGACTTTAAGAGTGCAAACAGACCGACGTCTTCATCACCGTGAGAGGAAGACGAAGGTAAACACACCGCAGCCAAGGACAGAAGCACAGCTGTTTATATTATACTTTGTTATTGGATGAAAAAAGCAAGAAAAACAAGAATTCACCCGTATCAGGCTGAGCAATGACACCCAGAAACATCCTTCATCCCCAGCAGCACCCATCAGCTCCTCCTGATGGGTGCTGCTGGGTCCCAAACCAGTCAGACGCACCTAAAAGCAGGAGTCAGAAACCTAGGATGGCCACAACTTTAACCTAGGATGGTGTAACCAATACAAATTCCTCTAATACAGAGCAGAGCAGGAATAGAGTCTTAATTCATTGTAATGTGTAAGTGTGTAATGTTGAGTCCATATTTCACACACACACACACACACACACACACACACACACAGGCTGCGACTAAACTCACCATAAAAAACAGCAAGTATGACTTTTTAAACATTTGATATTTGAGATTTATCCTCTAATGAACACACAGCAGGAGTCAGAAACCTAGGATGGCCACAACATTAACCTAGGATGGCCACAACTTTAACCTAGGATGGCAACAACATTAACCTAGGATGGCAACAACTTTAACCTAGGATGGCCACAACATTAACCTAGGATGGCCACAACTTTAACCTAGGATGGCCACAACTTTAACCTAGGATGGCCACAACTTTAACCTAGGATGGCCACAACATTAACCTAGGATGGCCACAACTTTAACCTAGGATGGCCACAACATTAACCTAGGATGGCCACAACTTTAACCTAGGATGGTATCACTAATACAAATTCCTCTAATACAGAGCAGAGCAGGAATAGAGTCTTAATTCATCTGAGTTCATATTTTATTGATTTTCTTTGTTTAAAATTCACAAAACCACTAATACACACACACACACACACACACACACACACACACACATGCACACACACACACACACACACAGAGAGAGCGCGAGAGAGGCTGTGACTAAACTCAGTATAATAGAAAATGTGACATTTGGTATTTGACATGTATCCTCTAATGAACACACAGCAGGAGTCAGAAACCTAGGATGGCCACAACATTAACCTAGGATGGTGTAACCAATACAAATTCCTATAATACAGAGCAGAGTCTTAATTCATCTGAGTGTAATGTTGTGTTCATATTTTATTGATTTTCTTTGTTTAAAATTCACAAAACCACTAATGCATACACACACACACACACACACACACACACACACACACACACACACACACACACACGTTCTGCAGCAGTTTTTAATAGATTTTCCTACTTTATCGTCTCCACAGTATTTTGATGCAGTTTCAGAAACATCATCCAAACATCATATAAATGCACACATGTTGGATATTTGCTATTTTTTAAAGGTTGAATTTTTCAGGCCAGAAAAAGTCGAATTATCCCGACAGGCTCGTGTTCCTGGCAGCGTGAGGAAGGCTTTTAAATTACATTTGAGGAGCTACGTGAGGAGAAGGAGAGAAAATATTCAGAAAACATATAAATAATGTTCCTTCTCTGCATTAGGAGTGTAACGTTGGTGCATGAACTCAAGTGACCTCTCGACTCTGGAGGCTGTTTCTTCTTCGTGGGTGGATTCACTGCACAGTCAGACTCAACACACTGAGGTAAAATATCCTTCCTTCCTGCCTTCCTTCTTTCCTCTCTTTCCTCCTTACTTTCTTCTTTCCTCCCTGTCTTCCTCCCTCCTTTTCTTCCTTCTTTCCTCCCTCCTTCCTTCCCTTCCTTCCCTCCTTTCCTTCCTTCCTTCCTCCCTCCCTCCTTCTTTCCTTCCCTCATTCCTTCTTCCTTCCTCCCTCCTTTTCTTCCTTCTTTCCTCCCTTCCCTCCTTTCCTTCCTTCCTCCCTCCCTCCTTGTTTCCTTCCCTCATTCCTTCTTCCTTCCTCCCTGCTTTCCTTCCTTCTTTCCTCCCTTCCTTCCCTCCTTTCCTTCCTTCTTTCCTCCCTCCTTCCCTTCCTTCCCTCTTTTCCTTCCTTCCCTTCCTTCCTCCCTCCTTTCCTTCCCTCCTTTCCTTCCTTCCTTCCTCCCTTCCCTCTTTTCCTTCCTTCCTTCCTTTCTCCCTCCTTCCTTCCCTTCCTTCCCTCCTTTCCTTCCTTCCTTCTACCCTCCTTCCCTTCCTTCCCTCGTTTCCTTCCTTCTTTCCTCCCTTTCTTCCTTCCTTCTGTCCTTCCTTCCTCCCTCCCTCCCTCCTTCTTTCCTTCCCTCATTCCTTCTTCTTTCCTCCCCCCTGTCCTTCTTTCCTCCCTTTCTTCCTTCCTTCTGTCCTTCCTTCCTCCCTCCCTCCCTCCTTCTTTACTTCCCTCCCTCCCTCCTTCTTTACTTCCCTCATTCTTTCTTCTTTCCTCCCCCCTGTCCTTCCTTCTTTCCTCCCTTCCTTCCTTCTTTCCTCCCTTCCTTCCCTTCCTTCCCTCTTTTCCTTCCTTCCCTCTTTTCCTTCCTTCCCTCCTTTCCTTCCTTCCTCCTTTATGATCAATAAGCCTCATTTCTTTATCCTTCATCTCTCAATATAAAACATATTTTATTCCAACTTTATGGGCGACTGTGTATTCTGTATATGTTTGACTCCTCTGTTATAAATCATTTACAGTCAGCATTAATGTACTTCCTGTTATCTTAGAGCCCTTTGTGATGTCATCGAGTCATCTGTGAGGAATGTATCTCTGCATGTGTTGACTGGAGAGAGACAGGAAGTTGTCATGGCGGATGAAGCCTAAGATGAGACCAAGTTCACCTCGCACCTGGTCTCATTGAAATGAATGAGTGTGTGTGTGTGTGTGTGTGTGTATGTGTGTGTGTGTGTGTGTGTGTGTATGTATGTGTGTGTGTGTGTGTGTGTGTGTGTGTGTCTGAACACGACTTAACGCTCCCTTCTGAACCTCCGGATGTCACCTTTCTTTTCTCATAGTGCGAAGGCTTTACGCTCAGACACCCTGAACTCATGTGTTTCCTCTCCAGTCACGGCCGGAGGAGCCTGACGAAGCGGAGACGGAGGATCAACGATAAAAGGTGATAAACTCAACGCATCAGTTCAGCTGCTCTTTTATTTTTTTCTCTAGTTTCAGAATCACACAGCAGCTTCAAACAGACCTCAATTGTTCTAAACTTTTATTAAAATCATGTTAGAGACTCATTCTGTTCATGTACAAGATGAAAACATGAAACTCAACTTCTAAAAATGTCTCCAGCAGGATCTCTGATGTCAGCAGTGTTATTTGTGTTATTCTTCATTTATACACTAAAGCACAACCTGTGTCTATAGCAACCATAGAACAACCTGTATCTATAGCAACCATAGAACACAACCTGTATCTATAGCAACCATAGAACAACCTGTATCTATAGCAACCATAACACAACCTGTATCTATAGCAACCATAGAACAACCTGTATCTATAGCAACCGTAGAACAACCTGTATCTATAGCAACCATAGAACAACCTGTATCATAGCAACCATAACACAACCTGTATCTATAGCAACCATAGAACAACCTGTATCTATAACAACAATAGAACAACCTGTATCTATAGCAATCATAGAACAACCTGTATCTATAGCAACCATAGAACACAACCTGTATCTATAGCAACCATAGAACACAACCTGTATCTATAGCAACCATAGAACACAACCTGTATCTATAGCAACCATAGAACAACCTGTATCTATAGCAACCATAACACAACCTGTATCTATAGCAACTATAGAACAACCTGTATCTATAGCAACCACAACACAACCTGTATCTATAGCAACCATAGAACAACCTGATGGTCTGGCTGTGCATTACATACCTCACACAAGTGATAAAGATTGCCCCCCAAAAAAAGTTAAATGGGTTCAATAGATTTAGTTTTTGAGCAGATATCATGACACAAAGTGTTAGTGAGACTGACAAAGCTTCACTCACTCCTAAAGATATCAAACTAACAGAGGGGGCGTCTGAAGCCTCCATCTTTTTTATTTTGGCTGCTTTCATCTCTCTATGAATGATTATCCCTCCTCCTCTCCTCCTCTTCTCCTCCTCTTCTGACGACCTCCGAGAGAGTGAAATGTGCAAACCCCCCCCCCATCCCTGTGCCAGTCGAGATGAAGTGATTCCTGAACGACGGCCAGAAAGTTCATATCTGAGAGGGGTGAAGCTGTTCCGGCCCTGTGAGCAGATACAAATCACTGCTGTGTGTGTGTTTCATACTTTTATATAAAAAAAGAAAAAGAAGAGAGTCACGCTGCTGCATTCAGGAGCAGCAAAAAACCCACCGAGCTGCTCCTCCTGCTCTCTCCTCATTGTTAAAACGTTTGCGTCACGCTAAAATGACGATGAGTGTTGAGTGAGGGAAAGTATGAATATGAAAAAAGTCCCCTCCTTCCTCCTCCTTCCTCCTCCTCCATCATCCTCCTCCTCCTCCTCCTCTCCTTCTACTTTGACTGATGGTTGGATGTTGAGTAAGACCTTGGCTCCTTCCTACTCGCCCCTGTTCTTCAGCTTTCACACACTGCAGCGGTGCGGCTCGTCGCTCACAACGTCAGCGTGTGACCCCAGCCGTCAGGAAACAGCCATTGTTACAGCTGAAGGCAAAAGGAGAGTGGATTGTGAGCTCACTGTGTGTGTGTGTGTGTGTGTGTGTGTGTGTGTGTGTGTGATGGATGTGTCTCTCTTCCTGTTTGTAGTTTCTCAGGAGCGCTCGTTCTTTTCCCATGCTGTGAACCTCACACACACTTTCACACGCACACACACTGCTGCTGCTGCTGCTGTCGCCATGCAGTCCAGCGCCAAGAA
Organism: Scomber japonicus; assembly: GCF_027409825.1. Classification (NCBI taxonomy): domain Eukaryota; kingdom Metazoa; phylum Chordata; class Actinopteri; order Scombriformes; family Scombridae; genus Scomber; species Scomber japonicus. The sequence goes on along the minus strand of NC_070588.1, from coordinate 2,798,778 downwards.
GAAGAAGGAGGAGAAGAAGAAGAAGGAGGGAGGATGAAAGAGTAGCAGCAGGAGTAAATCTCATTCCCCTTGGACCTAAAAAAGGATATGCAAAACACACATTAAAGAAGGCTGGAGAGTCTTTTAAGTCTTTATTCGCTCCTGTTCTGACATGAAGCTGCAGCTCATGATCCCGTCAGTGCTTTTGCCCCTTTTAATAAAGTCACGGCCAAAAAAAAGATCCTGCACCCTCTGCAACCCTTCTGTCAGATAATGCACCAAGTCTCCTAGAAAATGATTGCAATTACAAATGTTTTGGTTTATTCCAAAACGTCAAACCTGATTAAATTCAACACAGAACTCTAGAAATGGACCCTCAGCCTTCCCTTACCAAACTGCTCCAGGTCTTCTCCCTCTGCACAGCTGTTCTCTGGGAGTCACATCTGGACTCAGTGTCAGAACTCTGCAGCACTTTGTCTTAAACATGATCAACACAGAATTTAAAATTGGACCCTCAGCTTAATATTTGGTAGCACACATTGTGTAAATATAACTTCTTACATCTCTCTACTGGAGGTTTGGACCACTCTTCTTTACCAAACTGCTCCAGATCTTCTCCCTCTGCACAGATGTTGTCTGGGTTCCACATCTGGACTCAGTGTCAGACCTCTGCAGCACTTTGTCTTAAACCATTTCTGAGTGTTTTTTTGGGTCATTGTCCTGCTGGAAGATCCATGACCTTTGACCTCTGGTAGAGACGCTGCTAAAATCCAGGTTAAAAAATGTGCTTATAATTGAGCTCTTTGAACCCTCGTATCGTCCTCCCGGGTCAAATTGACCCTTTCTTCCTTCCTTCTGTCCTTCTTTCCCCCTACCTTCTTCTTTCCTTCCCTCCTTCCTTCCTCCCTCCTTTCCTTCCTTCTTCCTCCCTCCCTCCTTCCTTTTTCCTTCCTTCTTCCTCCTTTGCTTCCTGCTTTCCTTCCTTCCCCCTTTCTTTTCTTTCCTCCTTCCCTCCTTTCTTTCTTTCCTTCCTCCCTCCCTCCTTTCCTTCCTTCCTTCTTTCCTTCTTCCTTCCTTCATTCCCTCCTCCTTTCCTTTCTTCCCTCTTTCTTTCCTTCCTCCCTCCCTCCTTTCCTTCCTTCTTTCCTTCTTCCTTCCTTCATTCCCTCCTTTCCATCCTCCTTCCTTCCTTCCTTCCTTCCTTCCTCCCTCCTTTCCTTCCTTCTTCCTCCCTTCCTTCCTTGACTCTAGGACATTCCCATTATAATACCCAATCATCACAGATTAAACCTTGTGTATCTACGCTGAGGCAGGGAGTCGTTTAACCCCCGTAAAAGATCTGAGGGATTATCCTTTACTTTAGGGACGGTTCCTACAATGGAGACACGTGCCATAAAATTACCCCGACGTTCCTGCAGAGGAAACAGGGTTCACTCCTTCCTTTCTTCTTTCCTTCCTTCCTTCCCTCCTCCTTTCCTTCGTTCTTCCTTCCTTCCTTCCTTCCTTCCTTCCTTCTTTCCTTCTTCCTTCCTTCATTCCATCCTCTTTTCCTTCTTCTTTCCTTCATTCCCTCCTCCTTTCCTTCCTTCCCCCTTTCTTTCCTTCCTTCCTCCTTTCCTTCCTTCTTCCTCCTTTGCTTCCTCCTTTCCTTCCTTCATTCCCTCCTCCTTTCCTTCGTTCTTCCTTCCTTCTTTCCTTCTTCCTTCCTTCATTCCTTCCTCCTTTCCTTCCTTCCCCCTTTCTTTCTTTCCTTCCTCCCTCCCTCCTTTCGTTCCTTCTTTCCTTCTTCCTTCCTTCATTCCCTCCTCCTTTCCTTCCTTCCCCCTTTCTTTCCTTCCTTCCTCCTTTCCTTCCTTCTTCCTCCTTTGCTTCCTCCTTTCCTTCCTTCATTCCCTCCTCCTTTCCTTCTTCCTTCCTTCCTTCTTTCCTTCATTCCTTCCTCCTTTCTTTCCTTCCCCCTTTCTTTCTTTCCTTCCTCCCTCCCTCCTTTCCTTCCTTCCCCCTTTCTTTCCTTCCTTCCTCCTTTCCTTCCTTCTTCCTCCTTTGCTTCCTCCTTTCCTTCCTTCATTCCCTCCTCCTTTCCTTCGTTCTTCCTTCCTTCTTTCTTTCTTCCTTCCTTCATTCCTTCCTCCTTTCCTTCCTTCCCGCTTTCTTTCTTTCCTTCCTCCCTCCCTCCTTTCCTTCCTTCTTTCCTTCTTCCTTCCTTCATTCCCTCCTTTCCTTCCTCCTTCCTTCCTTCCTTCTTTCCTTCTTCCTTCCTTCATTCCATCCTCCTTTCCTTCTTCTTTCCTTCATTCCCTCCTCCTTTCCTTCGTTCTTCCTTCCTTCCTTCTTTCCTTCTTCCTTCCTTCATTCCATCCTCATTTCCTTCGTTCTTCCTTCCTTCCTTCCTTCATTCCATCCTCCTTTCCTTCTTCTTTCCTTCATTCCCTCCTCCTTTCCTTCCTTCCCCCTTTCTTTCCTTCCTTCCTCCTTTCCTTCCTTCTTCCTCCTTTGCTTCCTCCTTTCCTTCCTTCATTCCCTCCTCCTTTCTTTCCACCCATCCTTCCCCCTTTCTTTCCACCCATCCTTCCCCCTTTCTTTCCTTCCTTCCTCCCTTCTTTCCTTCCTTCCTTCCTCCCTCCTTTCCTTCATTCTTTCCTTCCTCCCTCCTCCTTTCCTTCCTTCCCCCTTTCTTTCCTTCCTTCCTCCCTCCTTTCCTTCCTTCTTCCTCCCTTCCTTCCTTGACTCTAGGACATTCCCATTATAATACCCAATCATCACAGATTAAACCTTGTGTACCTACGCTGAGGCAAGGAGTCGTTTAACCCCCGTAAAAGATCTGAGGGATTATCCTTTACTTTAGGGACGGTTCCTACAATGGAGACACGTGCCATAAAATTACCCCGACGTTCCTGCAGAGGAAACGAGGTTCCCTCCTTCCTTCCTTCTTTCCTTCCTTCTTCCTCCTTTGCTTCCTCCTTTCCTTCCTTTTCCTTCCTTCCCCCTTTCTTTCTTTCCTTCCTCCCTCCCTCCTTTCCTTCCTTCTTCCTTCATTCCATCCTCCTTTCCTTCTTCTTTCCTTCATTCCCTCCTCCTTTCCTTCCTTCCCCCTTTCTTTCCTTCCTTCCTCCTTTCCTTCCTTCTTCCTCCTTTGCTTCCTCCTTTCCTTCCTTCATTCCCTCCTTCCTTCCCCCTTTCTTTCTTTCCTTCCTCCCTCCCACCTTTCCTTCCTTCCCCCTTTCTTTCCTTCCTTCCTCCCTCCTTTCCTTCCTTCCCTCTTTCTTTCCTTCCTTCCTTCCTTCCTTCCTTTCTTCCTTTCTTCCTCCCTCCCTCCTTTCCTTCCTTCTTCCTTCCTTCCTTCTTTCCTTCTTCCTTCCTTCATTCCCTCCTCCTTTCCTTCCTTCCCCCTTTCTTTCCTTCCTTCCTCCCTTCTTTCCTTCCTTCCTCCCTCCGTTCCAGTGTTTTTGCCCCTAACTCTGTGTGTCTTCTCAATCAACCTGAACTCCTCCATGTCTCCTCACAGTTTTTAATCCCAGCTGATAATTGCTCCGATACCTTTTTACCTTTTAGCCTGTTTGAGATGTGAATGGGATAGAAGGTGGTGGTGGGGGGGGGGGGGGGGGGGGTTTGGGGGGGGGTTAAGGGTTTGGGGTGGGACCTCCAGGGGTGCAGAAAAGAAGCAGACAGTTTGTCTCAGATGAAAAACGAGACAAGAGCTTAAACAAGATCAACTTCCCCGCCGGCCAATACTTCAAAACCCCTGACCTTTGACCCCTGTGCTTTGGCCTGTCAGAATCACCTGTCTCCTTCTCTCTGTCTCTCTCTATCTCTGCTCAGAAAGATGATCCACCCCACCCCCCCCCCACACCCCTCCCCCCCTTGCCCCTCTCTGTCCCCCTCCAGCCCCTCTCTGATTGTCACATATGCGTGGTGGTGACAGCAGAGTTTCCTCACAGTCTTTTGTCTCTTGAGGTCATCTCTGAAGCTCCTCTAACACTTAATTACAGGAATAAAAGGGAGGTGGTGGTGGGGGGGGGGGGGGGTTAGGGTTAGGGTTGGGGGGGTGGGGGGGGTGAGATGGACCCCAAGCTCTTCCTCAGCGACCTCGACGTGAACGAATGACCAGGAGGAAGACGTTAAACATGTGGTGATCGTAGTGAATGGAGGAGTTAGTGATTTAATATTGGGTGAGATGGCTGTTCTTGAGTAATGGTCAGTCTGTGTTTGTGTGTGTGTGTGTGTGTGTGTGTGTGTGTGTGTGTGTGTGTGTGTGTGTGTGTGTGTGTGTGTGTGTGTGTGTGGGAGGGGCAGCTGGTCAGTGGAGGTTGTCGGGGGTCACATGGTAGCAGACAGTGTTTGGTGTGAGGAGCAGGGTAGGATTAGTAACCTTAGAGGAGGCTCATGCTCGACTTTTTAACACAATTCACACCAGTTCATATTTTTCCTGACGTCAAATTGACAATAAAAGTCTAAAAATCTAAAAGTTTCTTGACAATAACTTTTATTTAAATCCATAATTGGATAATTGCATCACTAGCAGGTTGAAACCTTGTAGCTCTGTCCTTCGTTTTGGACCCACAAGGTTTCCAACAGCGATGACAGTTATCAACAGAGGAGGCAAAAGCACTGATTCAACTCCTTTACTCAAGTAAAAGTAAGAAAAGTACAAACTCTGAAATGTATTCAAGTAACAAAGTAACAAAGTAAAAAGTAAAAATGAGTTTTTACCGTCAATGATAAATAATACTTCCTTTGATAACTCGACAAAAAGAAAAAAGATAGTTTTCCTCTTTTGTTAAAATCACAGGACACAGTCTAGGTTTGATGCAAGAATATATATAAATATTAGGGCTGTCAAACGATTAATTTTATTAAATCGCGATTAATCGCAGAATTTCCATAGTTAATCGCGATTAATGGCGTTTTGAATTGCATGTTTAAAATCCTGTTATTTTCCATTTGAAGGCAGTTTTAAGCCCATAATGTAAAGCATTTCTTACCAGAGTGTCTTAACTGGGAATCAATCACGGCTCTGCTGCGACTCCCACACTCCAAAATGGTCCTTTGGTGGAGCTGAGGCTGGCTTGGCTGCACCTGGGTGTTTAGCGTGGAGGTGCTAACTCAAACTCCACGTACTCCGGTGGTAGTTAAACTCCATTTGACACAGGTTGCATTTTACTTTTGACTTGTCAACTGAAGCGTCTGGAAGTGTTTTAAAGTTAAACAAGCCGTTCAAAAGTCCAGTAGCTCTCTTACTTTCCATCAGCGCGGTAGGTTTACTGCAGGAGGCCACTTCAAAGCATAGCGCTACAGCTAGAGGAGCCGTCTACGGGGGAGTAGAAGGGACAAAAAGGCTTGCAACATTAAAATGCGATTTTAAAAAATTAACGCGTTATGGATTGCATTAATCTAATCGTCCATGTTTCTGGTAGAGGTGGTGACTTTGATTGACAGGTGACACTTGGTAGGGGGCGGGGCTTCAGCGGACTCGGAGGCCACGCCCACAGGCTGATTTTTACACAACTTTGAAGCCTAATTTCATATATTTGGCGATTTTTTTAATCATTGAAATTTGGCAGGGTGGTTAACAACACACTTTTCTGTAGTATGTCAAACTCAGAACACATATTTATTCTTACTTTACGCAGACTTTAACTTCCTCTCTGATTGAAGCCGAGCAGAAATATCTCAAAAGGACAAACCACCAAAAAAAACAAAAAAACTGCAGCTTTATGAAAAGACTGACTTTGGTCACTTTTATGTGAAAGTCAAGACAAAGGTAATCTGCCGAGGTCGCACCGGTGACACGTCGGTTACATCACTTTAAACGTGACGCGAGTGTGAAGTGAAGAGCTGAAGAGATGAAGAGACACGAGAGACGAGAGAGGAATGCACGTCATGTTCTGCCTCCTAACATCACACCTCTGCCTTCATCTCTCACTTTAAATAAAGCAGCTTAATTAATGATGCAATGTTGTAAATGAGTTAATTCCTTCCTTCCTTCCTTCCTTCCTTCCTTCCTTCCTTCCTTCCTTCCCTCTTTCCTTCCTTCCTTCCTCCTTTCTTTATTTTCCTTCCTCTCTCCTTCCTTCCTTCCTTCCTCCCTTCCTTCCTTCCTTCCTTCTGTCCTGTCTTCTCTCCCTTCTTTTCCTTCCCTCCTTCCTTCCATCTGTCCTTTTTCCCTTACCTCCTTCCTTCCTTCCTTCCATCTGTCCTTCTTCCCTTACCTCCTTCCTTCCTTCCTTTTTTTCCATCTTTCCTTCCTGTTTTCTTTTTCTTTCCTTCGAACTGTCAGCTAATTAATGATGTAATGATGTAATGAGTTAATTAGATGATGATGTATTGAGTTAATTAGATGATGATGTAATGAGTTAATTAGATGATGATGTAATGAGTTAATTAGATGATGATGTAATGAGTTAATTAGATGATGATGTAATGAGTTAATTAATGATGTAATGATGTAAATGAGTTAATTAGATGATGTAGAGGTGATTTTATTTTTTTACATGTATGTAGACTGGGAGTGAACATCATCATCCTCAGTCTCCTCCTTCATCATCCTCAGTCTCCTTCATCCTCAGTCTCCTTCATCCTCCTCCTCCTTCATCGTCCTCTTCCTTCTCCTTCATCCTCCATCATCCTCTTCCTCCTTCATCGTCCTCTTCCTCCTCCATCATCATCCTCTTCCTCCTTCTCCTCCTCCATCTCCTTCTCCTGCTCCTCCTCCTTCTCCTTCATCATACTCAGCCTCCTCCTCCATCATCCTCTTCCTCCTTCATCATCCTCTTCCTCCTCCTTCATCCTCCTCCTCCTCCTCCTCCTCCATCATCCTCAGCCTCCTTCTTCATCCCCAGTCTCCTCCTTCTCCTCCTCCTTCTCCTTCTCCTCCTCCTCCTCCTTCTCCTTCATCATACTCAGCCTCCTCCTCCATCATCCTCAGTCTCCTCCTTCATCATCCTCAGTCTCCTCCTTCATCATCCTCCTTCATCATCCTCCTTCATCTTCCTCAGTCTCCTCCTTCATCATCCTCCTTCATCATCCTCCTCCATCATCCTCAATCTCCTCCTACATCCTCAGTCTCCTTCATCCTCCTCCTCCTTCATCGTCCTCTTCCTCCTCCTTCATCATCCTCCCCCCTCCCCAAAAAAACCCAGCCTGAGGTGAAAGAACAGTTCTCATTCAGGTCTTCCTCCTCCTCCTCCTCCTCCTTCATCATCCTCAGTGTCCTCCTTCATCATCATCCTCAGTCTCTTCCTTCATCATCATCCTCAGTCTCCTCCTTCATCATCATCCTCAGTCTCCTCCTCCATCATCCTCCTTCATCATCCTCAGTCTCCTCCTTCATCATCCTCAGCCTCCTCTTCCTCCTCCTCCATCATCCTCAGTCTCGTCCTCCATCCTCCTCCTTCTCATCCTTCATCATCCTCCTCCTTCATCATCGTCAGTCTCCTCCTTCCTCCTCCTCCTTCATCATCCTCAGCCTCCTCCTCCATCATCCTCTTCCTCCTTCATCAGCCTCCCTCCTTCATCATCCTCTTCTTCCTCCTCCTTCCCCCTCCTTCATCATCATCAGTCTCCTCCATCATCATGATCCTCTTCCTCCTCCTCCTTCATCATCCTCCCCCCTTCCCAAAAAACCCCAGCCTGAGGTGAAAGACCAGTTCTCATTCAGGTCTTCCTCCTCCTCCCTCCTCCTCCTCCTCCTCCATCATCCTCTTCCTCCTCCATCATCCTCAGTCTCCTCCTTCATCATCATCCTCCTCCTCCTTCATCATCCTCTTCTTCCTCCTCCTTCCTCCTCCTCCTCCTCCTCCATCATCCTCTTCTTCCTCCTCCTTCCTCCTCCTTCTCCTTCTCCTCCATCATCCTCTTCTTCCTCCTCCTTCCTCCTCCTCCTCCTCCTCCTTCATCGTCCTCAGTCTCCTTCTCCTCCTCCTCCTCTTACTTCTCCTTCTTCATCATCCTCAGTCTCCTCCTTCCTCCTCCTCCTTCATCATACTCAGTCTCCTCCATCATCCTCCTCCTCCTCTTCCTCCTCCTCCTCCTCCATCATCCTCAGTCTCCTCCTTCATCATACTCAGTCTCCTCCTCCATCATCCTCTTCCTCCTCCATCATCCTCAGTCTCCCCCTTCATCATCCTTCATCATCCTCAGTCTCCTCCTTCATCATCCTCAGTCTCCTTCATCATCCTCAGTCTCCTCCTCCATCATCCTCAGTCTCCTCCTCCATCATCCTCAGTCTCCTCCTTCATCATCCTCTTCTTCCTCCTCCTCCTCCTCCTCCATCATCCTCAGTCTCTTCCTTCATCATCCTCAGTCTCCTCCTTCATCATCCTCCTCCTCCATCTCCTTCTCCTGCTCCTTCTCCTTCTCCTGCTCCTCCTCCTTCTCCTTCATCATCCTCAGCCTCCTCCTCCTTCTCCTTCATCATCCTCAGCCTCCTCCTCCTTCTCCTTTATCATCCTCAGTCTCCTCCTTCATCATCCTCAGCCTCCTCCTCCATCATCCTCAGTCTCCTCCTTCATCATCCTCTTCCTCCTCCTTCATCATCCTCAGTCTCCTCATTCATCATCCTTTTCCTCCTCCTCCTTCATCATTCTCAGTCTCCTCCTTCATCATCCTCAGCCTCCTCCTCCATCATCCTCAGTCTCCTCCTTCATCATCCTCAGTCTCCTCCTTCCTCCTCCTCCTTCATTATCCTCTTCCTCCTTCATCATCCTCCTCCTCCTTCTTCCTCCTCCTTCATCATCCTCAGTCTCCTTCTTCATCAACCTCCGTCTCCTCCTTCCTCCTCCTTCATCATCCTCCCCCCTCCCCAAAAACCCCCAGCCTGAGGTGAAAGAACAGTTCTCATTCAGGTCTTCCCCCTCCTCCTCCTCCTCCTCCTCCTCCTCCTCCTCCCCCCCCCCCCCCCCCTCTTTATACCAGGACCTCTGAGCCATCAACATGACAAAGTGACAATGTGCTGGAGCTTTTTAAAGGCTCCTGTGTGTTAAGTGTTTTTCCTCCTGAAGAGCGAGCGCAGGGCCGGGTCGGAGGAGCTGAACACCAGGGCCAGCTTTGATCACACCATGAGAAGAGGGGGGGGGGGGGGGGGCGGACCTTTTCATTAACTTGAACCGGGGAGGGGGCTCCGTGCCTGTTTCTTTATTTTAGGGGGGTTTAAAGGTGTAATGACGGGAAATCAGAGTAAATGAGGAGGAGAGTTCACATTTTAAGGAGTTTTTTTATGTTATAAATTTGAGCTTTTTATACCAAGAAAAGCCACCAAGCTTCACCTTTTCATTTTTTTATTACTTTTACTTATTTCATTATTATTATTCTACATTTAAGGGAAGTATTTTACCTTCCAGCCTCGTAGATGTCCTTTGAGATTACTGAAGTTACTCTCAGTTAACGGACGTCAAAGAGATCAATTAAAACTTTAATTAAAAGTAGAGACACGCACCGTTAGAGTGACTGTTTCTACTGTTAAAGTAAAAACAGGAAGTGATGTAAATGTATTTTATTGTTAATATGTGTAATGAATAAAGTGGCTTTAATACATATCCTCATTAGTTTAGTTAGAGCAGCAGTTTAACCCTTTACCTACCGCTGTGCTGCTGCAACCGTCACACACTGAGATCATTTGTTCTTTCTGTGTCTTCTTGCAAATCTCAGTCGGATTAACTTTCAACATTTACAAGCAGCTTAAGGCTAAAACCACTACAACTTAAACATGTTTAAACTAGGGCTGTCAGCATTAACGCGTTAATCACGATTAGATTAATGCAATCCATAACGTATTAATTTTTTTAATCTCATTTTAATGCTGCAAGCCTTTTTGTCCCTTCTACTCCCCCGTAGACGGCTCCTCTAGCTGTAGCGCTATGCTTTGAAGTGGCCTCCTGCAGTAAACCTACCGCGCTGATGGAAAGTAAGAGAGCTACTGGACTTTTGAACGGCTTGTTTAACTTTAAAACACTTCCAGACGCTTCAGTTGACAAGTCAAAAGTAAAATGCAACCTGTGTCAAACGGAGTTTAACTACCACCGGAGTACGTGGAGTTTGAGTTAGCACCTCCACGCTAAACACCCAGGTGCAGCCAAGCCAGCCTCAGCTCCACCAAAGGACCATTTTGGAGTGTGGGAGTCGCAGCAGAGCCGTGATTGATTCCCAGTTAAGACACTCTGGTAAGAAATGCTTTACATTATGGGCTTAAAACTGCCTTCAAATGGAAAATAACAGGATTTTAAACATGACATTCAAAACGCCATTAATCGTTATTAACTATGGAAATTCTGCGATTAATCTCGATTTAAAAAAATTAATCGTTTGACAGCCCTAGTTTAAATGTTTAATGACCTTTCTGTGGCAGAAATACAACAGTTTTTATAGTCTGTCGTGACAGAAAATCATCTTAGCAGGGGTGGCAAACATGCGGCCCGTGGGCCAGAACTGGCCCACCGAGGGGTCCAACCCGGCCCACTTCCTCCTTTCCTTCCTCCCTTCTTTATTTCCTTCCTTCCTTCCTTCATTCCTACCTTCCTCCTTTCCTTCCTTCATCCTTTCCTTCCTTCTTCCTCCTTTCCTTCCTCCCTTCTTTATCTCTCTTCCTTCCTTCCGTCCTTCCTTTCCTCCCTCCCTTCCTTCCTTGACACGAGGACAACAGGAGGGTTAAAGGAGATGTGAGAGTCGTCTGCATAGATTTTAATAATAAAACTCTTTCTCCCTCCCTCCCTCCCTCCCTCCCTCCCTCCCTCCTTCCTTCCTCACTTTCTGTAACTCTATCTCTGTTCTCCTGTATAAAAACCCTGATGCTGCTTTTCTACTAAAATATCAAATATCAGTAAAAAACTGTCAAACTTGGCCTCAAAAGTTGAGTAATGAGATGTGACGCACATCACGCTGACCAGAGTATACATTTTACAATCTTCCTTTTACCCCCCCCCCCCCCCTCCCCTCTCCCTCCCAAATCTGTATTTTAAGTGTTTTGAGCTGTTTAACTCAGATATTACAGTATTGTAGTGGAGCGGGCGGAGGTCGGATCGCGTTCCCACCACAAACAAACTGCCCTGAAAACCACTTCCCCTTTCATTTCTTTTTTTTTTTTTTTTAAGAGGGGGATCACACGGAGGAGGGAAACTATTTGAAAATGATGATAACAGCCTCTTAAATCTCTCATAGGAGCAATTTAAACAATAAATCTGTTCATGAGAGAAAGTTTCTGTGAGGAGGAACAATGTGAGGAGAACGCTGCCGTGATGGAAAGAATAAAATATGGATTATTAAAAAAAGAAAAGTGGGTTAAAGAAAGTTTAAAGATGTTTATTA
>NC_070588.1:2769628-2787001 GCF_027409825.1 Scomber japonicus | reverse complement strand
AGAGGGGGAGAGAAAGAGAGAGTGAGAGAGAGAGAGAGGGGGAGAGAAAGAGAGGTGGAGATGTCCGTCAGTGTGTGTCCCAGAGCAGATCTAATGAAAACAGGCTCAAAACAAGGAGGTTAAAAAAAAGAAGGAGGGGAAAGAGGAAGAGGAGGAGGAAGAGGAAGAGGAGGAGTAAAAAAAAGGAGGAGGAGGGGGGGGGGGTAACCTGTACCTGTACCTGTGAATTCAACATTATTACATTTTTACTAAAACACACACTTTACTGGAGAGGAGCTTTAAAAGTTGAGGGAGAGGGGGAGGGGGTTTTTTTTTAAAGGAAGAGAGGAAGAGTGGCAGCGACAGAGCATAAGGCAGGAAGAGGAGGAAGAGGAAGAGGAGGAGGAAGAGGAAGAGGCAAAAAAGGAGGCGCTCGTACTACAGTTCTCACCTATTAGTGTGGAGACGGTGGGTCGCTCCCCTGTGAGAGTGAGGGTCACTAAGCTTTAGCTGCTCCACTCATTCACAATACATTAGTACTGTAGTGTCAATAAGGGAGATGGGGGGGGGGGGGCAGGGGAGTGATAATAAAGGGGGGGGGGGGTCTGCCTTAACCTCTAATAAAAGAAAAGTTCATTAAAGGGTGTTTAGCCTCTTCAAAGTAAAAGGTTGGACAATGTGAAGATGTGTACGATTGAAATTAAAGAAATTAAGACTTCAAAATAAAAGGGGGAGGGGGGGCAATAATAAGGGGGGAGGGTCTGCCTTAAACTCTAATAAAAGAAAAGTTTATTTAAGAGCTTCTTCAAAGTAAAAGATTGGACAATGTGAAGATGTGTAAGATTGAAATTAAAGAAATAAAGAAATTTCAAAATAAAAGTGGGGGTGAGAGGAGGAGGAGGGGCGATAATAAGGGAGAGGGGGGGGGGGGGTCTGCCTTAACCTCTACTAACAGAAAAGTTCATTTAAGGGTGTTTAGCCTCTTCAAAGTAAAAGGTTGGACAATGTGAAGATGTGTAAGATTGAAATTAAAGAAATAAAAAGACTTCAAAATAAAAGGGGGAGGGGGGGTGAGAGGAGGAGGAGGGGGGGTGATAATAAGGGGGGGGTCTGCCTTAAACTCTAATAAAAGAAAAGTTTATTTAAGAGCTTCTTCAAAGTAAAAGGTTGGACAATGTGAAGATGTGTAAGATTGAAATTAAAGAAATAAAAAGATTTCAAAATAAAAGCGTGGGGGGGGGGTCACTGATGGGACAGACGGTGACTGTAGGAACAGAAGTGTCATGTTGAGTTTGAGAGGAGAGCTTCTTTATTTACACACACACATAAATATATAAAAATATAAAAATATATAAAAACTGAGATAAATTACAATTATTTCAAAATAAAAGTGAACCGGTGGCAAAAAAAAAAAAGAAAGTCAGTTGTTGGGGTTTTTTTTAAGTTAACGTCGCCATGGTAACACTCTCACCTGCAAGTTAGTAAGTATAAAACAGGTGATATTTGCAGATATATAATTATATATATATGTTTTTTTTAAAGGAGCTGGACTTCTCCTTGTTCCCAAATTGTTGATATATATGAATATATTTTTATATTCAGGGGTTAAAAAATGTCCAAATTAACTTTAACACAGCTGCTCTAATGTTTTAATCTTAATTAGGACTTTTTATTTAGAGTTATTTGATTGATTGAGAGTCAAATTAGCATTAAATCTGAGTATATAATTATAAATATATAAGTTTTAAGGAGCTTTTAAATAACATAGACCCCAAATTATTAGCATATAGTAACACAAATGTCCAAATTAAGGTTTAAATTTAATTAGGAGTGATTTTATAACTCAGATATTAAACTTCAAAGAGAGTTATATAAGTTTAAAGACTCTTAATTTGCCTTTTTAAGCTTTTTAAATTAACCTCCAGGTGCTGACTCCGCCCCCTTTCTGCTGTGACACGTGTACCATGGCTCGGTTACTGTTCATCTGAAAGGTAAATAAGGACAGTAAGGGGGGGGTGGGGGGGGGGGGGGGAAGGGGGGGGGAAGGGAAGGGGGGGTCCTTCCACCTTCACCACCCCCACATGCCCCCCCCCCCCCCTTGACCAAAAAGGCACCAGTCAAGCTTAGCAGACTGGGAGGGAGGCGAGGAGGGGTTTTTTTTGGGGGTGAGGTGGACAGGAAGTAGGGGGGAGGGGTCGGTGGTGGTGGTGGGGGGGGGGGGGTATGGGGGGGAGGTCCTTCCACCTTCACCACCCCCACATGCCCCCCCCCAAACATTTTTTTTTAGAAAGGCACCAGTCAAGCTTAGCAGACTGGGAGGGAGACGAGGACAGGTGAGGAGGGTTTTTTTTTTTGGGGTGAGGTGGACAGGAAGTAGGGGACAGGAAGTAGGGGGGGGGGGGGGGTGGGTCGGGGGGGGGGTCTGCGTTCCAAACGACCGAGCGTTACCTCTCTGGCTTTCTGTGCCGCCAGCTCTGCCTGCCGCTGCCTCTCCAGCTCCTCCAGCAGCTGCCGCTCCATGATGCGTTTGGCCTCCTCGACGCGCCGCAGCACCTCGCGCTCGATCTCGTCTTTCCGCTTCTCCAGCTCCTCCTCCACGCGCTTCGCCACCAGCTCCTCCACCCGCCGCGCCGTCTCCTCCTCGATCAGCTTCTCCTCGATCTCCTGCTGGCGTCTACCAGAAAGGAAAGAAAAGAAAGAAAGGGAATCAGAACCAGAACTAAACTTAGGGGCCAAACGATTTTTAATAATAAGGAGATAGCACTCGATAAGAAAAGATTTTATTTTGAAAGCTCAGACAGGAAGCCACCGCAGCACCGTTAGTTTCCTTTGTGTCGTCCTCACGGGTCAAATTGACCCTGTCTTGTTTTGATTGTTCCTTCCTTCCTCTCTTCCTCCCTTCCTTCCTCCTTCTTTCTCTCCTCCCCCCACCTTCCTTCTTTCCTCTGTCCTTCCTTCCTTCCTTCTTCCCTCCCTTTTTCTTTTCTCCTCCCACAATCCTTCCTTCTTTCCTTCCTCCTACCTCCCTCCCTCCTTTCCTTCCGTTCTTCTCTCCTTCCCTTACTTCCTACCTACCTACCTTTCCTTTCTTCCTTCCCTCCCTCCCTCTTTCTTTCCTCCCCCACCTCCCTTCCTCGTCATTCTTTCCTCCCTCCTTCCTTCTTTCCTTCGTCCTACCTTTTTCCTTCTATCGTCTGTCTTTACTTTTTCCTTCCTTCCTTTCTATCTTTCCTTCTTTTCCAAATTGTGCCAGACAATGCACTTTATTTGAAAAGCTTAAGACAGGAAGCCACCACAGCAGCTCCATTAGTTTAACAGAAGCTATAAAACACACAGTGAAATGTTTTTAACCGTAAATAAAGACAATGCTGACTAATTATTAAAAACCAGGAAGTGGTGTGTGAACTATCGCCATGGTAACCCCCGCTCAGCTCTAATATCTCTCCGCACATTTCCTGCTGAAAGAAATCAGAACCAGAACTAAACTATATTAGGGCTGGGCCGACTTTTAGAAACTCTAATCGACTCAATCTTGCTTCCTTTTTTCCTCCCTTCCTTCCTCCCTTTTTCTTTCCTCCCCCCACCTTCCTTCTTTCCTTTCTCCTCCCTCCTTCCTTCCTTCGTCCTTCCATTTTCCTTCCCTTACTTCCCTTCCTTTTCCCTCCCTCATTTCCTTCTTTGCCTCCTTTCTTCCTCCCCTCTCTTCCTTCCTCCCTCCCTCCCTCTTTCTCTCTTTCTTTCCTTCCCCCACCTTACTTCCTTCCTCTGTCCTCCTTTCTTTCCTTCCTTCCGTTCTTCCCTCCTGTCCTTCTTCCTTCCCTCTTTCTCTCTTTCCTTCCTCACTTCCTCTGTCATCCTTTCCTTCCCTCCTTCTTTTCCTTTCTCCTCCCTTCCTTCTTCCCTTCATCCTACCTTTTTCCTTCTATCCTCTGTCTTTCCTTTTTCATTCCTTCCTTCCTTCCCTCCCTCCTTCGCTTCCTTCCAACCTTTCTTTCCTTCTTTTCCAAATTGTGTCAGACAATACACTTTATTTTGAAAAGCTCAGAACCAGAACTAAACGGTATTGTGTCTCCTCTCTCCTAATCGTGATCACATGTGGCGTCTCTGCTCTTAAATGTCGTCTTCTCGGTCGTGTTACCACGGCAGCGCCGACCGCACGGCCGTAATATCGCTGGTCACTGCGGTCGCTCCCCAACCGAGTGGAAGACCTCGATGTTTAACAGCAAATTTGTCTCCGAGACTGAACTGATTGGTTCAATATGCGAGTTACACACACACACACACACACACACACACACACACACACACACACACACACACACACACACACACACACACACACACACACACACACACACACACACACACACGACACTGGAGAGAAATCTTCACTGTATTAACCCTCCTGTTGTCCTCGGGTCAAGGAAGGAAGGAAGGGAGTAAAGAGGGAGGGAGGAAAAGAGGAAGGAAGTAAGGAGAGGAGGAAGGAAGGGAGGAAAGGAGTAAGGAGGGAGGGAGGAAGGAAGGAAGGAAGGAGGTGAAGAAGGAAGGGAGGAAGGAAGGAATGGAGTAAGGAGGGAGGGAGGAAAAGTGGAAGGAAATAAGGAGAGAACGAAGGGAGTAAAAGAGGAAGGAAGTAAGGAGGTGAGGAAAAAAGGAAGGAAGGGAAGGAAGGCAGGGAGGAAAGAAGAAAGGAAGGAAGAATAGGGGGTGAGGAAAAAAGGTAGGAAGGAAAGGAGGAAGGAAGGAAGGAAGAAATGATGAAGGGAGGAAGAAGACAGGAAAGGAAGGAAGGAAGGAAGGAAAGAAGGAAGGAAGGAGGTGAGGAAAGAAGGAAGGAAGGGAAGGAAGGCAGGGAGGATAGAAGAAAAGAAGGAAGGAAAGGAGTAAGGGAGGAAAAGAGGATGGAAGGACAGGAGGAAGGAAGGAAGGGAGGGAGGAAAGAAGAAAGGAAGGAATGGTGAAGGGATGAAGAAGACAGGAAAGGAAGGAAGGAAGGAAGGAAAGAAGGAAGGAGGTGAGGAAAGAAGGAAGGAAGGGAAGGAAGGCAGGGAGGATAGAAGAAAGGAAGGAAGGAAAGGAGTAAGGGAGGAAAAGAGGATGGAAGGACAGGAGGAAAGAAGAAAGCAAGGAATGATGAAGGGATGAAGAAGGAAGGAAAGGAAGGAAGGAGGTGAGGAAAGAAGGAAAGGAGGAAGGAAGGAAGGAATGATGAAGGGATGAAGAAGGAAGGAAAGGAAGGAAGGAGGTGAGGAAAGAAGGAAGGAAATAGGGCTGGGCGATATATCGAGTATACTCGATGTATCGCGGCTTGTTCTCTGTGGGATGTAGAAAATGACTATATCGTGAATATTCGAGTATACATTCAATTTACACGCAGTTTGTTTTTAGTCGCTGCCCGTTGAACTACAGGTTTTTCTCACTCTCTCATCTCTCCGCACAGAGAGATAAAACAAGCGCACCTAGTTACGTACATCACATTCTGTTGTGCGTGCAACGTCATATGCCCGGTAGCATGTAGCAGCAGTAGCAGCGATCTCAGGTCGCGGGAGCAGCAGGTGATATGGACAAGTGGAGGAGGGAGATTAATTCCCTAAAAAACAGTTCAGGATCCATCATCTGGCGGTGGTTTGGGTACAAGAGGGAGGACGTTGAACAACAAACCGTAATATGTAAAGTATGTCATAAAAGCGTCACCACAAAAGCTGGTAGTACAACAATATCACCATGTGTGCTTGAAACTCTGCAAGAGCACATCTCCGGCCAGTGACATACTAAAGAAAGTGCCGAAGCAACCAGCATTGACGCAACTGAGTCTAGCGTCTTCTTTTTCCAGAACAGCAATACGACTAAAATAGTCAAAAACAGACGGAGATAACGTCCGCAGTAACACACCACACAGAGAAAGACATGGCCCCAGTGAGTGTGGTTAAAAGCCCGGATTCAGAAAGATCATCGACACACTTGATATAATCAACCTAGCAGAGACAGCTCTACCTTTATATCCTAGTGGCATTATGCACAAAATGTGCACTTTTATTTAGTGTTGTTTGAAATGTTTAATAGTGACATGATGCAGAAAAAGGCACTTTATTGTATTCATTTGTTTAAATATTGTACTGGCATTATGTAAAAAAAGTGCACTTTAATTTAGTGTTGTTTTGAAATGTCATCTCAGTGACACCCTGCGCAAAAGTGCATATTTTTCTTTTAAAATATCTTTGTGGCATTATGCACAAAATGTGCACTTTAATTTAGTGTTATTTTGATATGTCATATTAGTTACATCATGCATAAAAGACACTTTATTTGTTTTGAAATGACATGTTTGTGCCACTGCTTAATAACTCTTTAATAAATACAGTTTTGATTAATTTGTTTAGTTGTGATTTACGCTTTTGGCATGAATGTTTAAAATCAGCATATATTAATGTAGTATGAACAATGTTTAACGTAGAAACGTAGAATCATCATACTGGCATGATTGTATGCATCAAAGTGTTAATTCAAGGCTAAGGCAAAATATCGAGATATATATCGTGTATCGTGAAACGGCTTAAAAATATCGGGATATTAGTAAAAGGCCATATCGCCCAGCCCTAGAAGGAAAGAAGGAAAATCTTCTGAACTTGCTGCGTTTTAGAAGATTAATAACAAAAATTCAAGTCGATAAATCTCTGAATCAAATTTTCCCTCCACTCCTCAAAATTAGTTTCTGTTTTCTTATCAGTGCAACAAATTTAAAAAGAGAAGAAGAAGAGAAGAGTATTATTCAGATTATTTAAACCCATACTACATTTAAGGTTAAACTCCTTTTAGTGCCTTTATCATGACTGCAGAGCTCAGTCCAGGTAATCAGATTCCAGGTAATCAGATTACTCCATTCAGGCAGATGGGCGTCACCTGTCTTCCTGTTTACATGCCGCCCAAATGTTCCTTTATACTCACCCACTGCACTCTGACTCCCAACAGGAAGCCATTAAGTATTTGGGGAAGCGAGTATATAGTCACATGGCTTCTGGCACCGCTTGTAAACACACAACACAACCCCCCCCCACCCCCCCCCCCCCACCTCGCCTCCTCCGCCTCCTCGTCTTTCCTCCTTCTTCCACCTTGGATTCGATTTCAAATTTCAACCCTCGTCAGCCACTTTTAGGGAACATGAGACCCTTCCTCCAGCCCCCCCCCCCCCTCCGCCCGAGTGCTTCCTTATCTAACAGTGTCTTCATATTTACATTTGTATGGCTGGTTAAGTGGCCCTGTGGCTACTACTCAAACCCCCCCCCCCCACCAAAAAAAAAGAGGGAGCCACACTCACTCAGGAAGCCAGGTGTTTTGGGATTCAGATTCTCAGGTGTCTACTGGCCTCTGACCTTTCACAATAAGAGCGTTGCACATCTGATGACATAAAACAAGCTTTGGGATTGTAGTTCAGATACTCAGGTGTCTCCTGGCCTCTGAGCGTTGAAGTCTGACATAAAACTGACCTTTCACAATAAGAGCGTTGCACGTCGGACATAAAACAAGCTTTGGGATTGTAGTTCAGATTCTCAGGTGTCTGCTGGCCTCTGACCTTTCACAATAAGAGCGTTGCATGTCTGACACAAAACTGACCTTTCACAATAAGAGCGTTGCACGTCTGACATAAAACAAGCTTTGGGATTGTAGTTCAGATTCTCAGGTTCCTGCTGGCCTCTCACCTTTCACAATAAGAGCATTGCACATCTGACATAAAGCAAGCTTTGGGATTGTAGTTCAGATTCTCAGGTGTCTGCTGGCCTCTGACCTTTCACAATAAGAGCGTTGCATATGTGACATAAAGCAAGCTTTGGGATTGTAGTTCAGATTCTCAGGTGTCTGCTGGCCTCTGACCTTTCACAATAAGAGCGTTGCATGTCTGATGACAAAACAAGCTTTGGGATTGTAGTTCAGATTCTCAGGTGTCTGCTGGCCTCTGACCTTTCACAATAAGAGCGTTGCATGTCTGATGACAAAACAAGCTTTGGGATTGTAGTTCAGATTCTCAGGTGTCTACTGGCCTCTGACCTTTCACAATAAGAGCGTTGCACATCGGACATAAAGCAAGCTTTGGGATTGTAGTTCAGATTCTCAGGTGTCTACTGGCCTCTGACCTTTCACAATAAGAGCGTTGCACGTCTGACATAAAACAAGCTTTGGGATTGTAGTTCAGATTCTCAGGTTCCTGCTGGCCTCTGACCTTTCACAATAAGAGCGTTGCACGTCTGATGACATAAAACAAGCTTTGGGATTGTAGTTTAGATTCTCAGATGTCTGCTGGCCTCTAACCTTTCACAATAAGAGCGTTGCACGTCGGACATAAAGCAAGCTTTGGGATTGTAGTTCAGATACTCAGGTGTCTCCTGGCCTCTGAGCGTTGAAGTCTGACATAAAACTGACCTTTCACAATAAGAGCGTTGCACGTCTGACATAAAACAAGCTTTGGGATTGTAGTTCAGATTCTCAGGTTCCTGCTGGCCTCTGACCTTTCACAATAAGAGCGTTGCATATGTGACAGAAAGCAAGCTTTGGGATTGTAGTTCAGATTCTCAGGTTCCTGCTGGCCTCTGACCTTTCACAATAAGAGCGTTGCATGTCTGATGACAAAACAAGCTTTGGGATTGTAGTTCAGATTCTCAGGTGTCTGCTGGCCTCTGACCTTTCACAATAAGAGCGTTGAATGTCTGACATAAAGCAAGCTTTGGGATTGTAGTTCAGATTCTCAGGTGTCTGCTGGCCTCTGACCTTTCACAATAAGAGCGTTGCACATCTGACATAAAGCAAGCTTTGGGATTGTAGTTTAGATTCTCAGGTGTCTGATGGCTTCTGACCTTTCACAATAAGAGCGTTGCACGTCTGACATAAAGCAAGCTTTGGGATTGTAGTTTAGATTCTCAGGTGTCTGCTGGCCTCTGAACTTTCACAATAAAAGCGTTACACGTCGGACATAAAGCAAGCTTTGGGATTGTAGTTTAGATTCTCAGGTGTCTACTGGCCTCTGACCTTTCACCTTTCACAATAAGAGCGTTGCACGTCTGACATAAAGCAAGCTGTCGGCAGGGTCGTGGTGACAACTCAAGTGGTTTAAAATGTAAAGAGTTGTGACATCAATCAGAGATTTACGGCTGTTAAAAAGTCACATTTATCTTTTAATATTAGCAGAAGCACAATACTAAAAGGTTAATTCATTAAACTTGTCTTATTGGATGCTAATAGTATGTTTTATTCCATGTGAGACGGCTTCCAAATATTATTTATACATAGATTTATTCACTTTTTTTATTAATTAATGTTAAATATCTCTTAAATATGTGATGGAAAACTAAAACTAAATTGCTTATTTATGGCATTAAATTGTTTTAATGAGGCTGTAATTAACAAATATTTGATAGATATTTATTTAATCTGGCTTTTAATTTGTGTCATTTTAACTTTTTACTAATTATCTTATTTATTTGCTGTTTTATTATATTTTTCTTTTTGAGCTACATCCCTTGTATGAAAGCTGCCCTACAAAATAAAAGTTCATCATTATTCTTGCACACTTATAGTATGTTTTGCTCTTCATGAGGCTGCTTTAAACACAGATTTAAACATTTAAATTAACTTTTTTTATCACTTAAATGTCAAATATCTCTTAAATATATGATGGAAAACCACTAAACTTGCTTATTTATGGTATTAAAATTGTTTTAATGAGGCTGTAACTAATAAATATTTGATATGTGGGCTCTGTGAAGATTTTTAAACCACAGTTAAACATATTTATTTAATCTGGCTTTTAATTTGTGTCATTTTAACTGATTTTTTACTAATTATTTTACTAATTATTTTACTTATTTGCTGTTTTATTGTATTTTTATTATTGAGCTACATCCCTTGCATGAAAGCTGCCCTTCAAAATAAAGTTCATCATTATTCTAGCTCCACATGAGACTGCTTTACACACTTAAATTAACTTTTATTTATCATTTAATATCAAATATCTACTAAACTTGCTTATTTATAGTATGAAAAGTGTTTTCTGAGGGTTTAAAGTTGCTCAACGATGACTTTCCCTATCAAACCTGGCCTCAGTCCCGTTACCAATCCTTTAATATCGAACACCTGCTGATCCCAAATCCCCGAGATCCCAGTCTGACGTTCATATTTAAACAGCAGCAGAATAAACTGAGAGGACAGACGAAGCTTCCTCCCTTCCTTCCTTCCTTCTGTCCTTCCTCCCTTTTTCTCTCTTTCTTTCCTCCCCGCACCTTCCTCCCTTCCTCTGTCCTTCTTTCCTTCCTCCGTCCCTCTTTCTTTCTTTCCTCCCTTCCAGTCCTTCTTTCCTTCCTCCTCCCTCCTTCCGTCCTTCTGTCTTTCTTCCTTCCTCCCTCCATCCCTCTCTCTTTCTCTTTCTTTCCTCCCACCTTCCTCCCTTCCTTTCTTTCCTCCCTTCCTGTCCTTCTTTCCTTCCTCCCTTCCTTCCTCCCTCCCTCCCTCCCTCCCTCCTTCCTTCCTTCATCCATCCTTCCTCCCTCCCTCCCTCCCTTCTTTCCTTCCTTCCGTTCTCCCTCCTTTCCTACCTTTCTTCCCTCCTTTCCTACCTTTCTTTTCTACTTTCCTACCTTTCTTTCCTTCTCCCTTCTTTTAGTATTTGGGAAGCGTGTATATAGTCACATGGCTTCTGCCCCCACCCCCCCTTCTGACTTTAACGAGCTACCTCATTTTAATACTGGAGTTATTTTACTGCCTTAACTTCCTTATGCATCTTCTACTGGAGCTTCATGCAGCCGCTCAGTTCAGCCTCTGACTATTAACAGGCCGTTTTTAGCTCCTGTCGCTTTAAGGCCCCATCATATATCTTCTTAGCAACCAAAGCTGAGTCAATCCTGATGAAGAGAAGCCAAGTCTGTCTGTCTTGACTGTTCCTTCCTCCATTCCTACCTTCTTTCCTTCCCTCCTCCCTTCCGTCTGTCCTTCCTCCATTCCTACCTTCTTTCCTTTCCTTTCTCCCTTCCGTCTGTCCTTCTTTCCTCCCTCCCTCCCTACCTTCTTTCCTTCCCCCTTCCTTCCTCCCTTCCTTCATCCATTCCTACCTTCCCTCCCTCCTTCCGTCCGTCCGTCCTTCTTTCTTTCCTTCCCTCTTCTTCCGTCTGTCCTTTCCTTCCTCCCTCCCTTCCTCCTTTCCTATCCTTCCTTCCTTGACTTGAGGACAACAGGAGGGTTAAAAATGTATTTTTCTCCCTGGAACCGATTTTAGAGGCACTATTTTGGCCAAGTGTTATATTTTTATCTTACAGCACTGAGAAGTCAGAGCACTTTCCTTATTATTTAAGGAAATTATATATTGGTTAATCTATTGAACTATTCATTACATTAAGTCAAGTATATTAAAACATTTCAATTCATTCTGTAGCTGTAAACTATAAAAAAAATACTGTACAGGTTTATCATCTCTAGAAGTGTCTGATTCAACGTGCTTGATTTTTAAGATAAAGGAAAAGAAAATTGCAATTATTGATTATATCGAATCGTGACTAAAGCATATCGTCCCTCCCTTCCTGTCAGCTGAGGATCTTTTATTTTGAAATGTGTCCTGATCTGCCCCAAACACTGAGAGCCATACAGGATGAGCCCGTCCATCTCTAATGTCAACGCTCGCTATATATATATGCAGCACTGAATACCAGGGAGCTACACTGACAGCGTTAACACATTTAGGTGGATTATTATTATTATTATTAGGGATGTCCCGATCCAGCTTTTTGCACTTCCGATTCGATACCGATATTGTAGCTTTTAGCATCGGCCGATACCGATACGGGCCGATCCAAGCATGTATTAAAGATTAAAGATATTTACTTATTTTGTCACAAAACCTGAGTAGAAAATAGTCAAATTACAACACACACACTAACTTTAAATTCTTAGTGGGACATGCACAGACAAGTGGGATGCTGGACAGGTCGCTAGGTGTGCTGAAAAACACGGACCGGATTTGGGGGGAAAAGCTGAAAAAAACTGGAATGGATTACCAACATCGGTGCACTGAAAAAACACGGACCGGAGTTTTGAAAACATTCCTTCCCCCTTCCTTCTGTCCTTCTTTCTTTCCTCCCTCCCTTCCTCCATTCCTACCTTCTTTCCTTTCCTTCTTCCCTTCCGTCTGTCCTTCTTTCCATTCTTTCCCCCTTCCTTCTGTCCTTCTTTCTTTCACTCCCTTCCTTCCTTTCTTTTCCCCCTTCCTTCTGTCCTTTCTTTCACTCCCTTCCTTCCTTCCTTCCTTCCTTTCCCCCTTCCTTCCGTCCTCCTTTCTTTCACTCCCTTCCTTCGTCTGACTTTCTGATTTGTGACGTCATAAATAGTTTGGAGGCTGATCCTGGTTCCTTTCCCTTCCTTCTGTCCTTCTTTCCTTTCCTTCCCCCTTCCTTCTGTCCTTCTTCCCTTCCGTCTGTCCTTCTTTCCTCCCTCCCTTCCTCCATTCCTACCTTCTTTCCTTTCCTTCCGTCTGTCCTTCTTTCCATTCCTTCCCCCTTCCTTCTGTCCTTCTTACTTTCACTCCCTTCATTCGTCTGACTTTATGATGTGTGACGTCATAAATAGTTTGGAGGCTGATCCTGGTTCCTTTCCCTTCCTTCTGTCCTTTCTTTCCTTCCCTCCTTCCTTCCCTTCCGTCTGTCCTTCTTTCCTTTCCTTCCCCCTTCCGTCTGTCCTTCTTTCCTTTCCTTTCCCCTTCCTTCTGTCCTTCTTTCTTTCACTCCTTTCCTTCCTTTCTCCCTTCCTCCCTTCCATCTGTCCTTCTTTCCTCCCTCCCTACCTTCTTTCCTTTCCTTCCATCTGTCCTTCTTTCCTTTCCTTCCCCCTTCCGTCTGTCCTTCTTTCTTTCACTCCCTTCCTTCGTCTGACTTTATGATTTGTGACGTCATAAATACTTTGGAGGCTGATCCTGCTCTAATACTCAACATGCTTTAAACTTTAAGCCTGCAGGGAACAAACACTGAGGATGAACTCATTCTGGGTCGAGCAATTAAACTTCTAAAATATAATATATGTGGATAATGAAGGGGGGGAAGAAGTAGGTGACATTTTAAAAGTTATAAAGTAGTAATTATACTTTTTAGTGTGACCAAAACACATAAAACTGTCTTAACCCTCCTGTTGTGTTCGAGTCAAGGAAGGAAGGGAGGAAGAAGTAAAGGAGGGAGGAAGGAGGGGAGTAAAGGAAAGAAGGCAGGGAGAAAGGAAGGAAGAAGAGAGAGAGGAAGGAACAACAGAAGGAAGAAAGGGGGATGGAGGAAGGAAGGAAGGGAGGGAAGGAGGAAAGGAAATAAGGAAGGGAGGAAGGAAGGAAGGACGGAGGAAAGAAGGAAGGAAGGTAGGGGGAGGAAGGACGGAAGGAAGGAAGAAAGGGGGATGGAGGAAGGAAGGAAGGAAGGAAGGGAGGGAGGGAGGAAAGGAAATAAGGAAGGGAGGAAGGACGGAGGAAAGAAGTAAGTAAGGAAGGAAGGTAGGAGGGAGGGAGGAAAGAAGGAAAGAAGAAAGGGGGATGGAGGAAGGAAGGAAGGAAGAGAGGGAGGAAAGGAAAGGAAATAAGGAAGGGAGGAAAGAAGGTCGGAGGAAAGAAGTAAGTAAGGAAGGAAGGTAGGAGGGAGGGAGGGAGGAAAGAAGGAAAGAAGAAAGGGGGATAGAGGAAGGAAAGAAGGAAGGGAAGAAAAAAAGAAGAAGGAAAGAGAGAAGGAGAGAGGAAGGACAGATGGAATGAAGGAAGGAAGGAAGGAAGGAAAGAAGGAACAGTCAAAACAGACGGGGTCAATTTGACCCGGGAGGACGACAGGAAGGTTAATAAATGTCTAGAGGGGAATCTTTAAAGACACAAACACTTCAGTATGTTGAATATCGAACCAGGATTTGCTTTAAAACTCATCATGATGTCATAAATCATGTTTGTAGGTCCGCCTCTTAACTCTTACACACTGTTTAAATCAAATTTGACCCATTTTAACATTTGAAACCAACTAAAAAACCACATTAATTACCATTTTTTTAAGCTTGAACTTTTATAACTTTACCTAGAGTTGCCTAAAATGGACAAAAATGGAAATATTCAGGTGTTAAAGGTTCAATCATGAAGCCTAACATTCAAATATGGTTGCATCCTACATTTAAAATCAATTAATAGAAATTAGAGATAATTATGTTCTCATTTTAGATAACATAAGATCATATTATAATGTTTATAGTGTTAGTATTTAATAATAAGTTGTATCTACTGGTGCATGCTGCATGTTTAAGACAGGTGAGCTATGAGATAAAAATAACTTTAAATTCAAAATTTGGAGTCTGATAACAACATATTAATTGCATCTCTTAACGCTTAAACAGGTAAGAGTAGAACATGCACTTTATATTTACTTTGATGTTAGTAGTTATCTCATTTTGCACCAATAATTTCAACATATTTGTGTATATTCTGGGACTTAATGAGTTGTATCTCCTTGTGCATGCTGCATGTTTAAAGGGTTAAAATACAAAAACTGGCTCTTAATATCACTTTCACTTGTCTGCACATTTATAATAAAACTCTAAAAACATGCAGGAACTCATTTGCACCAATAATCTAAATATATCTGTGCATATTTAGGTATTTTATGAGTTGTAACTACTGGTGCATGCTGCATGCTGCATGGTTAAGGGGTTAAAATACAAAAACTGGCTCTTAATATCACTTTCACTTGTTTGCACATTTATATTACTCTAAAAAAGCAGCATAAACATTAAAAACCTGCAGGAACTCATTTGCACCAATAATCTAAATATATCTGAGCATATTTTGGTATTTTATGAGTTGTATCTACTGGTGCATGCTGCATGTTTAAGCCTCTTAATTGAGTTCAACCATGAGATGTGACCCAGTTAGACAGGTGAGCTGCACCGGGCTGCTGCTGCTGCTGATGATGATAATGATGATGATGATGAAGGTGAGGCCCTGCTGCAGAGCCACTTAGCTTAGCACAGTTAGCTTAGCATTGTACACCAAACACTCACATCTTCCTCTGCCTCTCCATCTCCAGCTTCCTCTCCTCCTCCTCCTTCCTCTGTTTCTCGTCCAGCGCGTTTCTCTTGCTCAGCGTGCGGCCGAAGATGTCGATCCTCTCCGGCGGCGAGGCAGCTCTTTCTCTGCGGGACGAGGCCGCCGCCATGATGGTTGTACCCCCGCCGCCGCAGCCGCCGCCGGTGGAGCAGCCGGTGCTACTACAACCGGTGGCGGTGCACGACCTGGAGCGGGACCGGGACTCCCTGCATCGTCGGTGGTTCCTCTTGGCCTCCCTGGACTTTGAACGCTTCTTGGACCTCTCTCTGTCTCTGGAGCGGGAACGAGAGCGGCTCCTTTTCTTGCTGTGTTTGCTGCTTTTGGAGTGTTTGGAGCGAGATGAGCTGCGGCTGCGGGATCGGCCCATGCTAGCCTTTTAACTTTCAACTCCTTTTTTATAGCCGTTAGAGGATCGATATGTAAAATCCAACCCCGTCCGCTCCTCTACTGACTTGTTGTTGGTGGCGACGGAGTGGAAACGGCAGCTTCAGTGGTTGTTTTTAAGTAGAATTAGTCATTAGAGAAAAAGTGGTTGTTGTGTTGTCCTACTAACTCGCTGGGAAGAAAGATGGCGGGTGTGTGTCGAGGTTCTAGGTTTCCCAGCGTGCATTGCGAGGATTCGGAGTTTTCCGGCAGGACTTCGGGATTGGTCGGCAGGACTTCGGGGATTGGTCGGCAGGACTTCGGGATTGGTCGGCAGGACTTCGGGGATTGGTCGGCAGGACTTCGGGATTTTCCGGCAGTCTTCGGGATTGGCCGATCGGAATCCGACATGCATCCGACAAAACAAACCAGTTCTGGAAGAAAAGAAGCATTCAGGCAGTTTATTAAATAGAAACAGGGGCGATTTTAGGCCCTAATTTTTTTTTCTCAGCGACTCTAAAAATTAAATAATACATAATAATACTAATAATAATAAAATTAAATATTATTGTATTTTTATTGTAATTTTTAAAAAATACTTGCAGGGCATTGTATGTCAAATTCTCATTAGGAGCTGAGCCCCTCTAAAAAAAACTCTTTAAATACTTACTAATAAATATCCTTCAACGGTGTATTACGGCCATATATGTAAAAAATTAAAAAATAAAATAAAATACTGACCTGGAGAAGGAACTGAAAGTAATAATATTATACTTGAAATACTGATATTGTACAGTAGTTTACATTACACACACACACACTTTACAAAATGCACTTTTTAATATACACTTATGTACAATATCAGTATTTCAAGTATATTATTACTTTCAGTTCTTTAAAATCTCAGTATCAGACTCAGGTATATTATCATCCAGTATTGCTCTTGTACATAATGTTACTTTTTTTTTTTACTACTATTGTTTTTTATTCCTTGTGTAATAATAACTCATTATTTATTGTTCTTTAGTCTTTTTATTTATTGATGTTCTTCCTATTTTTACTGTCTACTTGCTGCTTCGATAGTTTAAATTTCCCTACGATGAGACTAATAAAGGAATATCTGATCTTACATTATCTTAGTTCATATGTGGAGCCAAACCAACAATAAACTGATCTACTATCAAGTATTGTGTGTTTATCTAAAGACTGATATATATAATAGACCTATTAGCCAATCCACTTCCATTATAAAAACTATTGAAACACATCATTCATCCCTGAAGTAGATGGTTACTGTGGTTAGTGTAGAGAAATGACTCCAAGGACTCATAGCAGCGGTCACACTTTCAGTCTCTGGAGAGCAGTTCTGTGTGAGGTGGACGCTACTGAGCATGTGCGGGAATGTGAGCAGTTCTGTGTGAGGCGGACGCTACTGAGCATGTGCAGGAATGTGAGTAGTTCTGTGTGAGGCGGACGCTACTGAGCATGTGCAGGAATGTGAGTAGTTCTGTGTGAGGCGGACGCTACTGAGCATGTGCAGGAATGTGAGTAGTTCTGTGTGAGGCGGACGCTACTGAGCATGTGCAGGAATGTCATCTGTCCTTCTTTCCTTCCTCCCTTTCTTACTTCTGTCCTTCTTTGTTTCCTTCCCTCCGTCCTTCCTTCCTTCCTTGTCTTCTTTCCTTCTTTGTTTCCTTCCCTCCGTCCTTCCTTCCTTCCATCTTCTCTTCATCTTCTTTTCCTTTCTTCCTTTCCTTTCTTGTCTTCTTTTCCTTTCTTCCTTTCCTTCCTAATCCCTTTTTCTTCCTTCCTTCCGTCCTTCCTTCCTTACTTCATACCTTCCTTTTGTCTTTCCATCCCTCCTTTCTTTCCTTCCTATCACTTTTCCCTTCTTTCCTTCCTTCCTTCCTTCCTTCCATCTTTTATTGGTCCGGCCCACA
>NC_070588.1:2761253-2769128 GCF_027409825.1 Scomber japonicus | reverse complement strand
GGCGGCTCGTGGTTTTCCTGTTTTTCGCTCGGTTGGGTTTTTCAAAATAAGATTGCAGCGGTGACGTATCATCAAAAAAAAAAAAAATCCTCTTTTTTTTTTCCTTTCTTCTCTTCTTCTTCTTCTTCTTCTTCTTCTTCTTTTTTTTTAATATAAATAAAATAAAAGCACAGTTTAAATTCCCGTCCAGTTTTTTGTGACAGGTTTGTGTCTTCCACTTCTACTTTTCCTCTCCTCCTTTCTTTCTTCCTTTTCTTTCTTTCTTTTTCTTTCCTTTCTTTTCTTTAACAGGAAATATTTTAAAAGTTAAGATTTGGAAGTTTTTTTTTTAGCAGGTACTAAAAACACTCGAGCTCCGACTCCCAAAACGCGTCACATGACTGAAAACAGGAAACAGGAAACAGGAAGTGTCTCATTATTATAATTATTATCATCAGCTGATAAAAAGCGAGGGGGTTTAAATGGAGGAGAGAAATAAAAAAGAGAGAGAGAGAGAGAGGAGGGGGCATTTCCTGTATGATGTAATGTTATTAGCCTTGCTGTGATGTGCTGACTCCCTCCTCTTCCTCTTCCTCCTCCTCCTCCTCCTCCTCTTCCTCTCTTTAAGATTTAAAAAAAAAATGTGTTTTTCAAAAATCCACGCTTTCAAACAAAAAGTCACAGTGATGGTAAAATACTTGAGCTTTTATTTTATTTTATTTTATTTTTTGGTTGTTTGTATGTGTTTTTGGGGGAGAAGAGGAAAAGAGGAGGAGGAGGAAGAGAGGAGGAGGAGAGGAGAGAGGAGGAGAAAATGAAAAAAACAGTGAAATTGTACAAAAACCCCGACGACACACACACAGTCCATGTTATATGTCCCCTGAGTGTTTCTATTTTATTTTTTTTGTAAGATGTTAAATTAATTGATTAATGAATTAATTTGGCAAGCCGCCTCACTTTTGGTAAGTCTTGATTCGTTGTTCTTTTATTTTATTTTATTTTATTTTTTTAGAGGATGGACAAGTTCAGGTAAGATAAGGTTTGAGGTCAGAGTGTGTGTGTATGAATGGGAGTGTGTGTGTGTGTGTGTGTGTGTGTGTGTGTGTGTGTGAGAGACAGGCTGGCTGACCTCAGGTGGGTATACTGACTTATTTTTTTGTCATATTGTTGGATTTTTATTTTTTTGTTTTATGGAAATTGTGTGTAAACCCCCCCCCCCCCCCCCCTTCCTCTCTAATTGTCTCAAGGGACTTTGAACAGTTCAATAAATGCATCGAATGCCTCCACTGATCTGTGTGTGTAGGTGTGTGTGTGTGTGTGTGTGTGCTTTATGATCCATTACATCATTACACACACACTAAATAATAAAAGAAAAACTCTGGAAGAAGAAATTTGGCTTCAGTTTTCAGTATTTGTGGCTTTTTTCTTTTTCCAAATTTCAAATTAAAAGTCGCTTCGCACAGTCATTTTAAATTAATAGTCATTAGTAGGTGTGTGTAAGTGTAAGTGTGTGTGTGTGTAAGCTTCATGATCCATTACATCATTACACACACACTAAATAATAAAAGAAGCAAAAAAGAAAAACTCTGGAAGAAGAAATTTGGCTTCAGTTTTCAGTATTTGTGGCTTTTTCTTTTTTTCGAAATTTCAAATTAAAAGTCGCTTCGTATAGTCATTTTAAATTAGTAGTAATTTAACCTGGTCAGTGACGAATTTCAATGGCATTATACTGGCGCAGTTTTTAGGGGGTTTTATATATATGTGTGTGTGTGTGTGTGTGTGTGTGTGTGAGATCCATTTTCTGCCCCTCAAGAGTCGAGCAGGAGTAATACATCACTGTCAACTTAACGGAATCCCTGTAATAACAACCAGCGACTAATGAGCTGCAAGACTTTCTTTTTTTTCTCTCTCTCTCTTTTTTTTTTAAACTACATGTTTTCCAGTAAGTTTGAACTCATCATGTGACTGAGAGAAATAAAAATAAAACAAGTGAGATCATTGCAAACCGACCGTGAGCAGCAGCACCTCGCCTTCTCTCTCTTTTATTGTGAAAAATGAAAAATAAAAAACAAGTGATGACAGATGAGTACAGATGTTTGTTTCATTATTATTATTATTCATATTTAACAGGTTTAAACATGCACGTGACTCCCAGCTGACAGTTGCATGCAGTGATGGATGAAGATGTTAATGTCTGATTGGAGAATGATGAATTATTAAAAAAAACACGCACCGATGAGTCTCGCGCCACGCTGATAATTATCTTTTTAACACATGTATGACCCCTCCACCCCCACACCCCCCCTCCTCCCCCTCTTTCCTTGTCAAACTAGTCTATACATATATATATATGGAGGATTAAAGTCGGAGGTAAAATAATAACTCTAAGTAATTAAAGGAGTTTGAGGGGGTTAGTCCATGTTGCGGCTCTGTGTGTGTGTGTGTGTGTGTGTGTGTGTGTGTGTGTGTTATCCCGCAGTTTGCAGCCCCACACAGCCCCGCACAGCTCTGCAGAGTCCGCTCCTTTAAAACACGCAGGGACCAGAAACAGAAAGAAGAAGGAAGAAAGAAGGTAAAACATAAAAAGCTGCACTTCTCTTCCTCCTTTTTTTACATATAAACTACATTTTAAAGCATAAAATAAAGTTAAGAAATCAGTTTTTTTTAATTAAATCATATTAAAGAATTCTTGCTGCAAAGTTTAAGCAATTAATATTAATATGATTCTCATTATAAAGCTTAAAAGAAATATATTTATTATATATATAATGGGGCTTTTATTTAAACTTTAAATAAAGTGACATAGTCAGAGGTTGACTTTGTGTTTCTAACAGTGTTGGTCTTGTCTAAAGTCCTTCCTGTTTGCGACTGTTAAGCTCAAATATTCACAGTTAAGTGTGCGCGCGCGTGTGTCTGTGTGTGTCTGTGTGTGTGTGCGCGTGCGTGTGTATGTATGTGTTTCTCATTTCTTTTGTCAGCCGGACTGATCTTCAGTAAAAACAAAAAAGTTGCTCCTCAGCAGTTATCACCCCGACGGACTCCAGCAGCAGCTAACTTTAACTTTAACTGTGTTTCCCTTTAAAACTATAATTTAAAGACACTCTATAAATACATTACATTCATATTAAATTATAATATAACCTTATAGTGACGCTGAGTTTATAGTTTTAATCACTTACTGCCAACAAAAGAAGAAAACGACTTTATTAAAGGAACATTTTAAAACATAATTATATTTAAAAAAGCAGATTTGACTCCACTGATGAACATAAAGTTAACTTATAAACCTTTAAATATGACTTAAAACACTATTACACCATGTCAGCAAACTTATTAAACACATTTAATAAGAATATTTGCATTTTTTTTTCTCCTTCACGTGGAGCCAGAAGTATAATTTAAATATTTGGAGAAGCTTCCTCGCGCGCGGCCGTACGTAGCCTACGCATCCACGTGCACGTCAGCCTGGTTAATCTAATACATTCCACCTTAAAAGACTCTAATGAATGTAAAGTGTCCACGCATGCTGCTGCAATAAACATCCAAGTCTATGTTCTCTACCTCCACGTGTTTATTCCACATCAGGAGGAGAGAGGAGAAGAAGAGAGGAGAGGAAAGTGGGATCCGGGGCTGTTTCATGATGTGTGTGTCCCGCATGTTGTCCCGCAGTGTCCCGCAGTGTTCGAGGCTATCAGCGTGATGATCAGCTTCTTGAATCCACAGCGGCTAAACGAGGCTGATTGAATTAAGTCGTTTTAAAAAAAAGTGTCAAAACTTCACACTTTACATCCTCAGAGCTGTAATCTAACAGAGGTGTGTGTGTCCTCGTGTGTGTGTGTGTGAGTGTGTGTATTCGTGTGTGTGTGCTCGTTAAATTAGAGGCTATTCACTAAAAAAACCAGTGTTTGAACAAAGTGTGAGTGTTTGCCATTTCAATTAGGCTTTGAAGGCACTTTTATTATAATGTTAAAAAATAATGTTTAAACACGTGATCATAAAACACAAAGAAAGCAGCAGCTGTAATAATATATAAATATAAGAACATTAAATTAAAATATAATTAAAACATGTAAAAGTCTGTTTTTTAACTATAAGTACAAAGTTTAATAAAACATGTGAATTCCACCGTTCGAACTGCGCATGCGCACCAAAACAACCTATAATATAAATCCTATAATGTTTTAATTTATTTCTATTAAAGTATTTATGTTTTTTTTTTAACTTTTATTAACATTTAAAATGAAACATAACTCATTTGTGTCTCACTCTCTGTGTTTTTTATATCTCGGCTGGGTTTATTTCCGCTAGTGGGCGCTCGTGCACTTCGGAAAAACTCGAGTTGCCTCTAAAAGCTGCTGAATGGAGACATGCATTGAATCCTATGTGTGTGTATGTGAGTGTGTGTACATGTGTGTGTGTGTGCATATGTGTGTGTGTGTGTGTGTGTGTGAGCTTATTATGGGATATCCATACAAAACTATACAGAAAAGACGTTTAAATGACATTTAATTGACATAAAGTCTCATTTTTGTCCTTTTTTTAATAATAAAAACCACTTATATATATATTATTTTTATTCTTATGCATTATTTAACTATAATCACAGTTGTATATTATAATTTTTCACGCTTTTATGACGTCATTAATGTTAAAAAGTGCTTATATTAATGCACCTGCTTGCTTTACCACTAGTCACCGTTGCTGAACCAGTTGCCCCGCTTTGATTGACAGCAGAGCTCCTGTTGACTTCTCCACCAGGGGGGGGGAGGAGGAGGGGGAGGAGGGGGAGGGTGGAGGGATGATAGGGGAGGGCTTGGAGGGGGTGAGGGAGGACCAATCAGCTGCTTCTATGGGTGGAGCCTCTGTAAAACCAGCTCCACCAAATATTCCCAGTCGCGCTCCTCTCGCAGTTACTTTCCATCCAGGTTTCGGAGCAGAGCTTGTGAGGCTTCATCCCTTCGCGTTTTGTCTGCGGGCGTTTTTTTTGGAGCAAACGGATCTGCCCGGATTCAGACGTGAAACACTTGTGGGGGTTTTTATTTTTTGTTGTTTTTTTTTTTTGTTATGTTGCGTGTATGGTTTTTTTTATTTTTTATAAATACCAAGGGTTGGATCTATATAGTATGAGAACTTCCATTCCAGCTCCTTTGATTTATTTCATTCTCATATTTGATCATTTTTTTCATTTTGACCATCCGACCTCATTGTTTCGCCCTTCTTCTTCTCATTGCGCTGCTGCTGCTGCTGTCACCACCTCCACCTCCACCACATCTACCACCACCACCACCAGCTGAAAAAAAAGAAGGGGGAAATATCTTCACCATTCCAGCACCAGCACCAGCACCAGCCATCTCTCTCTCTCTCTCTCCTTCTCTCCGCTGCTGCCGCCGCCGCCGCCGCCGCCGCTGCTGCTGTTGTGGATTTTGTGGCCGAGCACTGCTGGACTCTAACGCAGTGGGATTTCTATATTTGTGTGAAGGTATATATTGATTTCACAGTGTGGACAACACCGCTTCTTTTTTCTCTTTCTCTATGAGGGATGTAGTCTAATTCCAGCGGGGTTTGAAAAAGAAGAAGAAGAAGAAGAAGGAGAAGAAGAAGAAGGAGAAGTCTGCGCTGTGCTCTGAGAGAGAGAAAAAAAGGAGGAAAAAAAAAGAAAGAAAGAAAGGGGGAGAATACTAACGCACTGTCTGCTGAATGAACTGCTGCCGTGCGCCTTTTGGGTTTTTTGGAGCAGGTCTCTCTCATCTGGAGATGCTCTAGTAAACGTGTCGCGGGGTTTTTATGTGCCCATCGTTTCTGGATCGGGATATAAAGCTGAGAAAGAAAATTTGCGCGTGTGTGTGTCTCTGGAGCGTCTGATTTCTTATTTTTCTCATTTTTGGGGGACATATTTTGGTGGATTGTGCAAACCACAGGCTTAACAAAAAAACAAAAAAAACAGATTTAAACCATGGGGGACTCGATGTGGAGATATTATTTTGGAGTTTTGTTTATTGCCTTCAAAGTGGACTTGTGCCGGGCGCTCATCTTGGAGTCCATCTACTGGAACACAACAAACACCAAGTAAGTGGAGCACACACACACACACACACACACTAGCACACACGCCCGCGCGCACACACACACACATACACCGAGGCTGCCTGATTAGTGGCCCCCGTATAGAGCCGTACACACACACACAAGCACACACACACACACACACACTCTCTGCCGTGTGGAGACGGTTTCATACCAGACTCCGTTGAAAAATCGGGCGTTTAAAAAAAGAAAAAAAACCCTTAAACAGGCGCGAGACGTTAAAATTCATCTTTTTATTCACTTTAATGTCACTAATCATCTCATTTTGCACCTCAGTAAACATTTCCACGCATCATTTTTAAAATATTTTCTATGCATTTTGGATTTTTATGAGTTGTATCTGCACCAGGATACATTGCCCTCTATTCAGGTATAATTATATATCTATAGAAATATGTATGTATGAGCTCGTGCATGTTGAATGTTGAAGGTTTAAGGGTTAAAAATGTTGCTTTGCTCGCTCCGTGCTTCATATATGCGTAAAATAACACAGCTTTCCTCTCTCTCTCTCTCTCTCTCTGTCTCTTTCTCTCTTTCTCTCACATACACACATATATATACATGCACAACTCTTCAATCCAGCACACATTGCGTATAGAACAAAGAGCTCTCACACTAAGCTAATTTAAACATTTGAATATTATAACATTACGCTGATGTGATGTGTTGGATCAGGCGTCTGGAAAGTAGAGATTTTTTTTTTTTTTTAATGTGTAAAATAAATAAATAAGGCTACAGGGTTTGGGTTTGTCTTCTAAAATGCTTCGCAAATATCCCCAAATCATCCTCCAGCCCCGCTCTGCAGCTCTCACCAGCTCACTGTTCTGTTTCAACTCAGTTTGGCTTTTTTTTTTTTTTTTTTTAAATGCAGAATTACAGAGAAGTATCTACGAGGGTTCAACACACGGCATAAAAAAGACATTTCAATCATCCAAAAATATATCAAACACCTGTCAGAACCCGCATCAGAAGTGTATTCATCTCTTTATATCTCTCTTTGCTGTT
The DNA here is from genome assembly GCF_027409825.1 of Scomber japonicus. Taxonomy (NCBI): domain Eukaryota; kingdom Metazoa; phylum Chordata; class Actinopteri; order Scombriformes; family Scombridae; genus Scomber; species Scomber japonicus. The sequence continues at coordinate 2,762,060 of NC_070588.1, read as the reverse complement.
ACTGCTTCATACTGACACAAGTGCTGGTGGGGTTTAGTCTCCTTTTTGGGGGGTTTTTACGCGCAGTGGACGGACGGCGCATAGGGCCCCGGCCGGCCGTGCGTTATGGTGGCACTCAACAGCATAGCTACAAAAGACTGGAGAAGGGAGGAGGAGGAGGGGAGGGTGGGGAACAGGGGGGTAAAACAGTAAAACAGCTCCAGCTCAGTAGTTTAGTGTGATTAATGTATTATTTGTAGTTTGTGTGGATGAGTTGGCGCGTTTAATGACATGTTTGGCACGTTTTTGGCTGTTTTTTTGGAGGTGATTTTGCGCCTCGCTACGTCGGTCAGTACTAATAACTTCGGCTATAGGCGCGTTGTAATTCATATTTGACTGTAACAGGTTCGGTTCAATTACACAGAGCACACATTTGAAGCTGTGTTGAGCTCATTAGCAAAGGCAACACGTTTCCACCCTCGATGATGCATTTTTTTAAAATATATATTTTTACGCACAAGGGTTTTTACGCGATGTTATTTTTTGAATCCTGTGCTGATGAACATTGTGTTAGAGAGGAAGAGATATGCTGAAACATGACGAGGCAGAGCTGCTGGGACTCTCCGCCGGGCCTCTCCTGCTTCTTGCCTGCTGCTTCCAACACTTTTAACAAGAACAATTTAATCATGAAAAGACGGGATTATAATGGAAATGTTGCTTTTTTTACAGCCTTTTCTTACAGAAGCCTGAACGCCTCAGTTCTCAGTATATAGCAAGCCGGGTTGGATGGCTCATAGATAGAGAGGAGAAGGAGAAGGAGAGAAGGGG
>NC_070588.1:2743753-2748753 GCF_027409825.1 Scomber japonicus | reverse complement strand
TCGGGGGAGTTTGCTCGCTGTAAGAATTCAAGCCTGGAGCATCTAGAAGAAAAACACAGAGATGAGAAACTGCTTCAAGAGTCTAAAGCTTCCTTCCTTCAGTCCTTCTCCACCTGTCTGACGTCAGAGCATTCATAGGGCGTTGCCTCTGATAATTATTATAAACTTTACTCAACTAACAATACATTCATTGTGTGTAAATGTCAGAAGCTGCAGGATTTCTTCTTCTTCTTCTTTTTTTTCTGTCACTCACACATTAGCCATTCTGAACAGGTAGAAACATTTTCGCCTTTAGTCATGCGAGTCACTCTGTACAAACTGGTGAATTTTAAAGCATATTGAACCCTAAAGCGATGAGCATGTACCCCCCCCCACCCCCCACCCCACCCTTCCCTTCCCCTCCCCTCCTTCATGTTTAATGCTTAGAAACTCACTCTGCAGCCCTGCGGTTCAGGTGTGGCCACGGTGCTCCAACACCATCCTGGAAGGAAGTATTGATGAGGGAGGGTAGGGAGGGAGGGGGGGCGAGGTTTTAGGGACGGCCCCCCGGTTTGAAACATGGGAGGTGGACTGAACCATCTGTGTGACGCTGAGGGGGGTGCGCCGCAGATAGGACCATCTGTGAGGCTCTGCCACAGCCATCTGTGAGCTGTCACAGGAGGGGAAGGCCATATTTCTGACTGAGGAGAAGGAAAAAAGGGGGGAAAGAAAGGAGAGAGAGAGAGAGAGGAAAGAGAGAAGGAAAGGCTGCATCTTATCCAAACAGGCTGCTATAGTAGAGGACAAATGTGCAAGGTGACAAGTAGCTGTGGAGTCCTGTATAAATATAAACGGCCTGCAGGAGCCGACGCCTCAAAGTTTTAATGTCTTATGAGCTTCATGGTGACAGAAAAGAGAAACAGGCTGATTCACTGTGACTCCACTTAGTTTCACCCTTTACACACTGTTCATATTCTCACTCATCATCAGTCTCTACACCAATTACATTCATAAACTCGCCCATCAGTCATAAATGAGGAGTGTATTCTATTTATTTATGAGAAAAAAGGAACATTTGGACTTTTTCATACACGAAAAATGTGTCTCAGCTTCACAAAAATGTACAAAATAATGTCTTTTATCTTTATTTTTGCACATTCAGAGTCACATTAGGACAAGTCCACCTAGAAGTAATGAGTATTGTGTGTTTTTACAGCTCTTAAATGTTAAAAAAACAAGTCAAATGTGGCCGTGAACGTGCATGTAAGAGTTAAAAAGAAAAACCAACCAGGCAACAGTAGCTGCTGTGTGGCTACTGTGTGTTAGCTGCAGGATATTTGCATGGCGGGGCATGTCATGTGTCACGCTGCGTGTTCACAGAGTCTAACAGGTGTTGGTTTGTGGTCTTACAGGTAAGACATGTATTCATGCAAATATGTCTGCAGTCATTAAAGCCGGTTAAACAGCTGACGGGAAGAAAACAGTGTGGCAAATAAAAGACACGACTGTGCATGAGCTGAGCAAACCATTAGATATGTGTGTGTGTGTGTCTGTGCCTGTGTGTGTGTGTGTGTGTGTCTGTGCCTGTGTGTGTGTGTGTCTGTGCCTGTGTGTGTGTGTGTGTCGAAGGACTACAAAGGCTTCTGACTGAAGAGGCGCAGACGCGATCGCCCTCCTCTCATCTCCTCCTTGGCTCCCTCCATCCGAGCGCTGCGGTTAATTATTGATGAAGCCGGTGCTGGTGTTTGCTTACCCTGGTTCTGCTCCCGGTGCTCTGAGCTGCTCTGAGCTGCTCCTGCCGCTTCAACGCCATCAACGAGGGCGGCGTGGGGGGGAAGAGTCTGCAAGACCAGGGAGGGACAGGAGTTCAGGTTTAGTTAAGAACAGAGAGGGTGGGAGAAGGTGCAGGAAGGGGGGAGGAAGGGGGCAGAAATGGTTGCAGGAAGGGTGCAGGAAGGTACACAGAAAGGGTGCAGGAAGGGTGTAGGAAGGGTGCAGAAAGGGGTGCAGGAAGGGTGCAGAAAGGGTGCAGGAGTGCAGGAAGGGTGCAGAAAGGGTGGAGAAAGTGTGCAGGAAGGGTGAAGGAAGGGTGCAGCAGGGGTGAAGGAAGGGTGCAGGAATGGTGCAGGGAGGAGCAGAGAGGGTGCAGGAAGGGGGCAGAAAGGATGGGAGAAGGGTGCAGGAAGGGTGGAGAAAGGGTGCAGGAAGGGGTGCAGGAAAAGGGTGCAGAGAGGGTGCAGGAAGGGGTGCATAAAGGGTGCAGGCAGGGGTGCAGGTAGATACATGAGTGTGAGATTGTAGCTGCAGCTCTGTTTCGCTTTATCTTTTTTATCAAATCTATAAAAATATATTTCACTCTGTGTCTCTCTGTCCCGAGCCTTTAGCACAGATGAGAATATTCAATTTCCCACCGTCTCACGCTGAAAAAAAAAAAAACCCTCACCCCCCCCAAACACACACCACCCCCCACCCCTCCTCCTCCTCCTCCTCTTCATCAGCCTGAGGAGCTGACAAGTTGGAACAGACAGAGTTGTGGGAAAGTTCAATTTTTGGAACTTAGAAAAAAAAAATAGAGAGGTTTGGAAAATCCAATTTTGCAGTTCTTGCAAATTCCCCTCCACCAACCAACACTACCCGAGTCCAACACCCCCCCCTTCCCCTCCTCCCCTCCTCTCTCACCCTCTCCTTCCTCTCTCCTTCATCCCCTCATCCCTCCTCCTTCATAGTCACCCAAAATGCTAATGTGTAGCCTAAAGAGAGGGTGAAAGAGGGGAGCTGTGTCTCCGTTTGGAGTGTGTCACGTTTTGCTGTTAATTGCCTCTTCTTGGCTAACTCTTGCCCAGTCTGCAGCTTTAACACACACACACACACACACACACACACACACAAAAAAGTTTCAGTGTCTGCGGCCCGCTACGATGTGTGTTTTAGTGCTACGGGAGATTCAGTAAGATTTAAACGGGTAAACACAAACAGCATGAATAAATAGTAAAATAGAAGGAGATAGAAGGAGAGGAATATGAGTAGTAAGTGTGTGAGTCTTTGCTTGTGGGTATAAATGTGTGTGTGTGTGTGTGTGTGTGTGTGTGTGTGTGATGGGTGAAGGAGGTGAGAGTATTGATAAATGCTTAAGGCTTGACGTGGAAGCATCTCCATCTTATTATCTGTGTGAGTATGTGTGTGTTTATTCCCCCTCCTCCTTCTCCTCCTCCTCCTCCTCCTCCTCCTCTTCTCTACAAGTGCTGTCCAAGATCCGTCGGAGTGTGACACCGACTCACAGAAAAGTTCACCGCGAGGATTTTCATTAGTCTCTTTTTTTTTTTTTTTTTGGAGGTGAGCACTCGATACGTAATTAATTAACCCGCCGTTTAATCCTCCGTTTCTTTCCTCACAATTGCCGAGCGACGTAGCGACACCCGCATCAATCGCTACGGATCTGACTGAGTCTCTCCACCAATTGGATTAGCGCTGCCTTCTTGGTGTTGGAGGAGTATTTGGAGCCAAGGCTAGACCTAGATTACATGGGTGTGTGTGCTCACCACCCCCCTCCTCCCCCCTGCCCCCCCCCCTCATCCTTCCCCCCCTTTTAGATTCAAACAGCTGTAACATCAGGCCTCAGCATTTGTCTGTGTCATCCTTTAACTGACAGTCAGATTTAGCTCCTCCTGTGCAAGTCAGCGTTAGTGTGTGTTATATGGCCTGCTTATATATATATCTGTGTGTGTGTGTGTGTGTGTGTGTGTGCATGTGTGTGTTTGTGTGTTATCTATCTAAATAGGTTGATCTAGAACTGCAGGATTCAGCTGTGGATATGTGAATGTGTGGTGTTTGTGTCATTCATTCATGTGTGTATGTGTGAGTATATGTGTGTGTGTGTGTGTGTGTGCATGTGTGAGTAGATGTGTTTGTTTGTGTGTGCATGTGTGTGTGTGTGTGTGTGTGTTTGTGTGCAGCTTTCTGTGTATCCTGTGTCAGCTAGCGTGCATAGAAAGAGCTGCTGTACATCCGCAGATTTCTGTCACCATTCATACATGTTTATATGTGTGTGCATGTTTATATATGTGTGTGTGTGTGTGTGTGTGTGTGTGTGTGTGTGTGTGTCTGTGTGTGTGTGTTTGTGCACATGTGTGTATGTGCATGTGTCCGCTTTTTTTTTTTTTTTTTTAAAGTGGCAGCACACACAGTGTTGCTCCAGTTGAGAGCAGATGAGTTTGATGTGATTGTTTGCGGCAGCATGGGCCCGAAGCGAGAACCTAGTGAGCTAGATGATTACATGAGCTAAAGAGAGAGAGAGAGAGAGAGAGAGAGAGAGAGAGAGAGAGAGAGGAGAGAGAGAGAGAGAGAGGGAGAGGGAGAGAGAGAGAGAGAGAGAGAGAGAGGGAGGGAGAGAGAGAGGGGGGGGGGGGGGGGGAAAAAGGGAGAAAGGGAAAAAAAGGGGGCTAGCGAGTGGATAGAGTGACGAAAGCGAGCTGAAGAGGGAAAGGGATGGGAAGTGGAAACTGAAAGAGAGCTAAAGAGAGAGAGAGAGAGAGATGAGAGAGAGAAGAGAGGAGAGAGAGAGGGAGAGAGAGAGAGAGAGAGAAGAGAAGTGGAGCTGAAGGGAATGGGGGCATAGCGAGAGGCAGAACGAGGGAGGTGAAGCTAAAAGAGGGGCAGGAGAAGGACGCGGATGAATTTACAGTCAGAGCAGACTTTAATCACCTTTTGTTGCATCAGTCACATCATCTCCTCTAATACTCTGATACTCTGCGCTCTTATTCTGAAAATCCCTCTCATTTAATATCAGGTTCATCATCCAGATTCACAGTGTGTTATTATCACATGATGAAAACATGAAGGCGATATAAAAGGCTGCTTCAACTCTCAAACTTTTATTTTGAAATTCCAACAAAAAAACTCCTCTATGGCTCGTAATAATCGAGTTGTTAAAAAAGTCAGAGCAGAGACTGCAACCGAGGAAATTTCATCAGGAGTCACAAAACAGAAAAGAAAAATCACGTCACAATCATACTCCTCTAATA
>NC_070588.1:2734777-2743553 GCF_027409825.1 Scomber japonicus | reverse complement strand
GGTTAAAAGGGTTAAAATGTGAAAATAAACGTAATGAATAACTTCACACATTCTTTTTTTGTGGACCCAGCATCAAATTTCTGCTTTTAATCCATTTAGAGAGAATATATTAGAGGATTATGGTAAAAATGTCTAAGTGGTGTAACCATAAATTAAACCCAGTCTCTCTAACTCTGCTCTGAATGCCTTCTTCACTTCTCAGCAGTATAGTTGTTGCTGCCTTTTGTCTTTTAAAGTATGCAGCTCGTACGTTTGTAGCACACAGACTGACAAATAAGGGCAGCAGCACCTAGTGAGACTCCATCACTCCATTCCTCTCATTCCTACAATTAGCGACGCGAAGCATGAGGCCTTGAAAAGAAGAAAAAACGACATGCATCTCCTCCTCTTCCCACTTTGTTCTCTCTCACGCTGGGACGACTGGAGATGATTGCTCCCGGACTCCTCCTCGTTCCTCTCGCTCTCTCTCTCTCTCTCTTCTCTTCTTCTTTCATTGAATTCCTCCCCTCCACCTCCTCCTTCACATTCCTCGGGCCGGTGCATTGCCTGGGAGAGAGAGAGGAGGAGACATTCCTGAGGAGCTTTTGTTTTGGATGCTACCTCTGAGAAATGAAGGGAGGAGTGGTAATGATAGGAGACGTTTCACTCTTCACTCTTTTTTTTTTCTTTTTTTTTATGACTGTTGTTCCCTCTGTTCACAAAGCTGGAGGGTGGTTGGGACTTCAGGGGGTAATAATGGGTTTTATTGTCACTCTATAAGTGAAGGAAGGTAGGAGGGAGGGAGGAAGAAAGAAGGAGGGAGGAAGGAAGGCTGGAAGGGAGGAAGAAGGAAGGAGGGAGGAAGGATGGAAGGGAGGAAGAAAGAAGGAGGGAGGAAGGAAGGCTGGAAGGGAGGAAGAAAGAAGGAGGGAGGGAGGAAGGATGGAAGGGGAAAGAAGGAAGGAGGGAGGAAGGAAGGAAGGATGAAGGACAAAAGAAGGAAGGAAGGAAGGTAGGAGGGAGGGAGGAAAGAAGGAAGGAAGGAAGGAAGGTAAGAAGGGAGGTAGGAGGGAGGGAGGAAGGAAGGATGGTAGGGAGGAAGAGAGAAGAAGGAAAGAAGGGGAGGAAAGCAGGAAGGAAGGAAGGATGGATGGACAAAAGAAGGAAGGAAGGAAGGATGGATGGACAAAAGAAGGAAGGAAGGAAGGAAGGAGGGAGGGAGGGAGGAAAGAAGGAAGGTAGGAGGGGAGGGAGGAAAGAAGGAAGGAGGGATGAAGGAGGGATGAAGGAAGGAAGGATGGAAGAGAGGAAGAAGGATGGAAGGAAGGAAGGATGGATGGACAAAGGAAGGAAGGAAGCAAGGACAGATGGAATGAAGGAAAACAGACAGGAAGGAAAGTGGGCCGGAGTGCACCCCTCGGCGGGCTGGCTCTGGCCCACGGGCCGCATGTTTGCCACCCCTGATCTATCCTGACCTTTGACCTTTGCCACTCACCTGTCATACTCACTACGGCCACTAGATGGCTCCTAACCTGAAGATAAGTATCTGATCTTTTTTTGGACACTTTGAATACACAATGTTTTATTAATGAGGACAGTTTTTAAATATCTGCAGTGTGTGTATCGTAGACTACTTGATATTTGGCCGGCACTCAGAGAGAAAGTCCAGTGGAAAGAAAGTCTTCCTGCCTGTGAGTGCATCAGTCACACACAGACTTCACAGACTCGACATTTACACTGAGCATTGTTCAGCTTCATTAATCTGGCCTGCTCGCTCCTTTATCCTCCCACTTCATCCATTTTCCATTGTTCTGCTTTCTGCCTTGATTGCTGTCCGCCATGCATTAACATTCCTCAGACATCCTATAGACACACCGGGTACTACACACACACACACACACACACACACACACATCTGGTGAGTGCCTGCAAACACAGACGAAAGGACACACTTGTATACACAGAACTTTGAAACATGTGCACACACACATATATATATATATAACGCTGTCGGATGTGTTGTTGGGCCGTGATAAAGTCGTCGAGTCTGGTTCTCAGGCAGGACGGTCCAACTGCAGGAACACACACACACACACACACACACACACACACACACACACACACACACACACACCTGACAGCTAAAAGGCTCCACAGTAATAATAAGAATGATTAATTATACCTCTACCTCTTTGCACTTCACAGATAAGCTTTCTCTCATTTTCCAGCTAAACTTTAATATTTATACTCTACCAGCAGACTCTCCGTAGAGTTACGTAATCCCAGCGTTGAGGATTAGCTAGTTCAATGTAACGGCATTATGTAATTTAATTAGAAAATAAATATAAATTAGGGCTGTCAAACGATAAATTTTTAAAATCGAGATTAATCGCAGAATTTCCATAGTTAATCACGATTAATCGTGTTTTGAATTGCGTGTTTAAAATCCTGTTATTTTCCATTTGAAGGCAGTTTTAAGCCCATAATGTAAAGCATTTCTTACCAGAGTGTCTTAACTGGGAATCAATCACGGCTCTGCTGCGACTCCCACACTCCAAAATGGTCCTTTGGTGGAGCTGAGGCTGGCTTGGCTGCACCTGGGTGTTTAGCGTGGAGGTGCTAACTCAAACTCCACATACTCCGGTGGTAGTTAAACTCCGTTTGACACAGGTTGCATTTTACTTTTGACTTGTCAACTGAAGCGTCTGGAAGTGTTTTAAAGTTAAACAAGCCGTTCAAAAGTCCAGTAGCTCTCTTACTTTCCATCAGCGCGGTAGGTTTACTGCAGGAGGCCACTTCAAAGCATAGCGCTACAGCTAGAGGAGCCGTCTACGGGGGAGGAGAAGGGACAAAAAGGCTTGCAACAGTTACTGATGAAAATGTTGATGATTACAAAAGGAGGTTACATCTGAAGTCAGACCTTTAAGATTTCACTCAGGAGGGTTTTTTCCTCATTTTTTAATATTTAACATGTTACTGAATACATATATTACTGTTTTTAACCCCTCTTTTCTGTTCTTCTCTCCTTCTCTCACAGGTTCCTAGGGGTTCGTCGCTGCCCGGGCGGATCCTTCGTCCGACCTCCCCACACCGCATCACGAATACACAATTCATTCAAATCCTGTCAATAAATCTGTTAAAACATATCTAGTTGGTGATGTGTTCCTTGCTCGTGAACTAAGTTTTATTCCACTGATTTCAGGGTTAGCACATTATCTCACACAGCAGCGTTTTAAACATGAATGAACTCCTTTTAGATTTCCACCTTAAATATGAGATTTATTTCATTAATGCTCCTAAACTTGACTTATTTATGCATTTCTCTTCTCCTGAGCTTATGATTGAGCTCTTTTAAAGCACTTTACATTTTAATCTTTCATTTGCACTCTATGTCCTTTTCTAATTTATTATTTTATGCTGCAATCATTTTATTTATGTCTTTCTATTTTTCTGTACTTTGTTTTTATTATGGGGGGTGGGGGTTAATTGTATGTTTTAAGTTTCTCAAATTGCATGTTTTTCTGTTTTATGTAAAGCACATTGAGTTGCCATTGTGTATGAAATGCGCTATATAAATAAAACTGCCTTGCCTTGCCTTGTGCTCTTTTCTTCTGATTTTGACAGAGTTGCTTGTTTGGTTGCGTGCACTGGTTCTCTCTTCATAAAAGAAACTCTGAACAGAAACATAAAGTAGATTTTTCTTTGTGTGCAGGTTACAGTAAAGAACACGTGTATTACAGAGAGCTTTAAAGAAGATGAAACACTTTATTTAAACCTTGTGTTGCTGCAGCCTTCAACATACATATAAGAGGAGTCAGCTTTGTTGGAAGTGTAACAGACACAGTATAAAAAACACATTTATACAATAAGTGTTGATCTTGTTGCTATGCAGAGATGTAGTGTAGAGATTTAGACTAATGGCTGCAGAGGAGAGAAGGGGAAATCCACCCAATCTGAGCACCTAAAAGTTTACAAAAAGGACTCGAAAATGGGTTAGAAAAAAGTGTGGGGCCCTCCTTTATCACCTCGGCTTCCAACATGGACCCAAGTAGGTGAGAACCTGCCGTGTTTTCCTTTTCTCTCGGTCGAAGTCAAACACACAAAAGGTCTCTCACAATATCCTGTTTCCGAGTGCAGCCTCTTAACGTGGGATCCCCCTGCTACTGGGACGGAGCCGCGGAGCGAGTAGCAGCGGGGAGCATGTGAGAGGCGGACACACAGGGTTCACAGGCTGGAGTCAGACTACTGAGAGGCCACCACCAGCATTGTTCACACCACTTAGGTTTGAGTGGTTCGGGTTCTGGTAAACACTGAAGGTTTACATCCAAGAAGAAATGTTCCTTTAAATACTGTGTAAAGTGAATTCAGACATTAAATAGGTCATAAATGTATTTCTAAAAAAGGTGTAAAAAGCATTTCAACCATTTAGATTTGAATTGTAGAGCTAGGATTAGCATAAACCCGCCCCTGCTGCTGTAGAGGTATAAATTCATTCAGCACACACTACTACTACTACTAGTCTACAGTTAGCCAGTTAGCTCAGTTAGCCACCGAGCTAGCAGCTGAGCTAGCAGCCGAACTAGCAGCTGAGTTAGCCGCCAAGCTAGCAGCCGAGTTAGCTGCCGAGCTAGCAGCCGAGTTAGCCGCCGAGCTAGCAGCTGAGTTAGCAGCAGAAAGCTCTCAGACATAGCGTCCATGTTTCTGGTAGAGGTGGTGACTTTGATTGACAGGTGACACTTGGTAGGGGGCGGGGCTTCAGCCTTTGGTAGCAGAGAAAGAGGCTGATTTTTACACAACTTTGAAGCCTAATTTCATATATTTGGCGATTTTTTTAATCATTCAAATTTGGCCCTCCTTCCTTTTTTCCTCCCTCCTTTCCATCCTTCTTCCTTCCTCCCTCCTTTCCTTTCCTCCCTTCCTCCATCCTTTCCATCCTTCTTCCTTCCTCCCTCCTTTCCTTTCCTCCCTTCCTCCATCCTTTCCATCCTTCTTCCTTCCTCCCTCCTTTCCTCCCTCTTTTCCTTTCCTTTCCTCCCTGCCTCCCTCCTTTCCTTCCTTCTTCCTTCTTCCTTCCTCCTTCCTTCCTCCCTCCCTCCCTCCTTTCCTTCCTTCTTCCTTCCTTCCTCCCTCCCTCCCTCCTTTCCTTCCTTCTTCCTTCCTTCCTCCCTCCCTCCCTCCTTTCCTTCCTTCCTTCCTTGACTCGAGGACAACAGGAGGGTTAAAGGAGCAGACATGTTTCAGCATGGGAGGAAAAGTAAAGTCCAGATTTAGTGAAAGTCTCTGTAGACGTATTTCCTCGACCTCCTTCTCACCACAGCAACGTTTCCTGACCCAGTTTCACCAGCTTCGGTTATTTTACGAGACATTTTTTGCCTGGTTTGACGTCGGCTCGGTTATAAATCACATTTGATTAGCTTAAACCCAAACTGCTAAAACTGCACAAGCTAAAAGCAAAAAAACACAATCAGAGAAAATCAGAGTTCAGATAACCGCTGACCAGGGGTGTCAAACATGAGGCCCGTGGGCCAGAGCAGGCTCGCCGAGGGGTCCAATCCGGCCCAGTTTCCTTATTCCTCCCTTCCTTACATCTTCCCTTCCTTCTTTCCTTCCTTCCTTCTGTCCTTCCTTCCTTCCTTCTGTCCTTCCTCCCTTCCTTTCTTTCTTTCTTTTTTCCTTCCTTCTTTCTTTCCGTCCTTCTTTCCTTCCTCCCTCCCTCCTTACTCCTTTCTTTCCTTCCTTCTCTCCTTACTTCCTTCCTCTTTTCCTCCTTACTCCCTTCCTTCCTTCCTTCCTTCCTTCTGTCCTTCCTCCCTTCCTTTCTTTTTTCCTTCCTTCCTTCTTTCCGTCCTTCTTTCCTTCCTCCCTCCCTCCTTACTCCTTTCTTTCCTTCCTTCTCTCCTTACTTCCTTCCTCTTTTCCTCCTTACTCCCTTCCTTCCTTCCTTCCTTCCTTCCTTCTGTCCTTCCTTCCTTCCTTCTGTCCTTCCTTCCTTCCTTTCTTTTTTCCTTCCTTCCTTCTTTCCGTCCTTCTTTCCTTCCTCCCTCCCTCCTTACTCCTTTCTTTCCTTCCTTCTCTCCTTACTTCCTTCCTCTTTTCCTCCTTACTCCCTTCCTTCCTTCCTTCTGTCCTTCCTTCCTTCTGTCCTTCCTCCCTTCCTTTCTTTCTTTCTTTTTTCCTTCCTTCCTTCTTTCCGTCCTTCTTTCCTTCCTCCCTCCCTCCTTACTCCTTTCTTTCCTTCCTTCTCTCCTTACTTCCTTCCTCTTTTCCTCCTTACTCCCTTCCTTCCTTCCTCCTGTCCTTCCTCCTGTCCTTCCTTCCTTCCTTCTTTCCTTCCTCTTTTCCTCCTTGTCTCCCTGTCTCGCTGCAGAAATGAAAACATGTAAAAACCAACGAGCAGCTTTTATCAGATGTTTGCGTCTCTGATCACTTTGAAACGTACTCAGAGTTTTAATCTTGATGTCAGATCTTGTAAGTTTCTGTTCGTACCTCTGAAGCGACACAGATCGGGTTTGTAGCGCTGATACCTTCCAGCTGGGCCTCCGGAGGTCAGAGCCGGGTCATCTGAGTTTATTCAGAAACTCAAACTTTGACGAGTGTTTGACAGCTCCAGTTTTCACACCCTGAATATAATTTGGAATTTCCTCAAAGCTTTGAGTTTCATGGGAAGGAACTGAACTTGTTTTTACCTGCAGCCCAAAATCATACATCATCCTACACGAGATACATACAAATAAAAAAAGGCAGTTATAGTTAATAAGATAAAAGCTTTCTGTTCTTTAAGAGATGACAGAAAAAAATAGGGTGAGAAGCTCAGTTATCACGGAGGAGCTCGGAGTAGACCCGCTGCTCCTCCGTGTTGAGAGGAGCCAGATGAGGTGGCTCGGGCATCTAGTCAGGATGCCTCCCGGATGCCTCCCTGGCAGTGGTGTGCATAAGAGGGGGGCAGGGGGGGCGGTCATCCCCCCTCATGGCCCAATTGTTGAAAAACGCGCCCTCTTGGGAGCCAGAACGTGCGCTAAGGTGCCCTCTTTGGAGCCAGAACGTGCGCTAAGGTGCCCTCTTTGGAGCCAAAACGCGTGCTAAGGTGCCCTCTTGGGAGCCAGAACGCGTGCTAAGGTGCCCTCTTTGGAGCCAAAACGCGTGCTAAGGTGCCCTCTTGGGAGCCAGAACGCGTGCTAAGGTGCCCTCTTTGGAGCCAAAACGTGTGCTAAGGTGCCCTCTTGGGAGCCAGAACGCGTGCTAAGGTGCCCTCTTTGGAGCCAGAACGAGTGCTAAGGTGCCCTCTTGGGAGCCAGAACGCGTGCTAAGGTGCCCTCTTTGGAGCCAGAACGCGCTAAGGTGCCCTCTTGAGAGCCAGAACGCGCTAAGGTGCCCTCTTGGGAGCCAGAACGTGTGCTAAGGTGCCCTCTTTGGAGCCAAAACGTGTGCTAAGGTGCCCTCTTTGGAGCCAGAACGCGTGCTAAGGTGCCCTCTTTGGAGCCAGAACGCGCTAAGGTGCCCTCTTGGGAGCCAGAACGCGCTAAGGTGCCCTCTTGGGAGCCAGAACGCGTGCTAAGATGCCCTCTTTGGAGCCAGAACGCGCTAAGGTGCCCTCTTGGGAGCCAGAACGCGTGCTAAGATGCCCCCTTGGGAGCCAGAACAGGTGCTAAGGTGCCCTCTTGGGAGCCAGAAGGTGCTGTATGTGCCCTTTTTTTTCTCTGTCTACTCCCTGGTGAGGTGTTCAGGGCCCGTCCCACCGGTAGGAGACCCCGAGGAAGACCCAGGACACGCTGGAGAGACTACGTCTCTCGGCTGGTCTGGGAACACCTCGGGATCCCCCGGGAAGAGCTGGATGAAGTGGCTGGGGAGAGGGAAGTCTGGGCTTCCCTGCTCAGGCTGCTGCCCCCGCGACCCGACCCCGGATAAGAGGAAGAGGACGGTAACGGTACGGTAGAAAAAAAATCATTGTGAGACGCTGGCTTCAGGTTTCAACCCTCACTCGCTCACTTATTAAGAAGCTGAACCAATATTTGCCTTAATCGATGATCTTTGACGCTCTGCACAAAGCTATCAGCGTCTCGTATGTGTCCGCCGCTAACAGAGCACTGTGGACGCTGCATTGTGTCTCCTGAGATGATCAATGACGGCGGCCGGAGTGCAAACAACGAGTCAAGTGAAGTTTAGTGTGAATGAAGCTCACTTGACTTCTTGTTTGCACTCTTGCTCCTCGACTACTTTACATAAAAGAAAAGACGCAAATAGCCTTCCTACATAAATACTGACTGCACATACTTCCTCCCACAGTCCATTGTAACCTGTTATGTCCTGAAGATGAAAGAAAGAGAGAGAGAGGGAGCGAGAGAGAGAGAGAGAGAAAGAGAGAGAGGGAGAAGGAGAGAGAGAGGGGGAGAGGGAGAGAGAGAGAGAGAGAGAGAAAGAGAGAGAGGGAGAAGGAGAGAGAGAGGGGGAGAGAGAGAGAGGAGAGGGAGAGAGAGAGAGAAAGAAAGAAGAGAGATAGAGAAGGAGAGAGAGAGGGGGGGGGAGAGAGAGAGAGAGAGAAAGGACGTGAAGTATATATTTGCCAGGTTGGTTGAACCCTTTGACCTGAAGCAGAGAAAACAAACGAGTGCACCTGTTTTTCTCTCTCTCTCTCTCTCTCTCTCTCCTCTCTCGTCTCTCTCTCTCTCTCTCTCTCTCTCTCTCTCTCTCTCTCTCTCTCTCTCTCTCTCTCTCTCTCTCTCTCTCTCTCTCTCTCTCTCTCTCTCTCTCTCTCTCTCTCTCTCTCTCTCTCTCTCTCGATAATCAAAAGATATGAGAG